>NW_006799066.1:995579-998373 GCF_000442215.2 Lipotes vexillifer | reverse complement strand
GGGTCTGGGGTAGGGACCTCCCTAAGAGAGATGAGAGACAGATTCACGGTTATGATTTTTCGGAAAGAATATTTATGAAAAAGGCAGCCTACAACTCTAGGAGTCCTAATATATTTCTTTTGAGTCGTCTGAGTTCTTGCCTACTCTAAATGGGGTAATAAAGCACTGATTGTTTGCTACATTTTAATTTCATTTTGGGCTGAACATCCCAAAGATGGATATTGGACTAATAAATCGGACAGGATTAGAAACATCACCAGAAGTTTCATTTTCAACAGTGAAATTTTTAAAGGAAATGATAAAGCAAAAAATAATTTAAGAGTCACACACACACACCACAGGTTTTGATAGCTCCACACGGTGCTTACCTGTTTTTTTACTGAACGACTACTCATAATTTTTTCTACCACTGGACCGTCTGCGTCAACAGATTCCTAAAACATAAAGTGGAATGAATGAATCCAAACAGAAAGTATTTCATTCTAAGCTGTAAAAAGCAAGAAACCATTCCCTTTTGCACCTCCTTCCATACCCTTTAAATTCAGACCCTTTAAATCACTGGGTACGAACACCAGTGGGAAGTATGACTGAAAAGAACAAAAATCTCCCTTGCAGAAAGGCAAAAGGAAGAGCTGTGTTTATTATTTCACGATTATGTGGTTTAATTGCGTGGACTAGCAAGGGTCCCTAAAGCCAAGGAGCGTTCAGAAATTCCAGCTGCCAAGAGAAAATGATCTCTGCGTGACAGCAAAAACATAACTTTTCCTTGTCTGGACCCATGGGGTTAATATACTCATCATTCTATTATTGTAGGCAGCTTTTTATCTATGGAGGTCACATAAAACGCTATATAACAACAGAGCGCAAATTACCAAACAAACTACAAAACTGTATTTAATATATTTTTCAATGGGTTACCAGTTTGTTAACTAAAGCACAGTAACAGTAAGAAGAGGGCTTTTTTTTTGAGGTGGGGGGGAAGATCTTCACAATAATCAATCCTCCATTACCACCCATATTTTATACAACTCTTTTATCCATCACTTACATGGCACAGAGAATAAAGTAGGCCCTGCTGGGTACTACAAGGCAATAATTTCATAAAGGGGCTCTTACAGTGCCAAGCAGCAGGAGACAAGCTTGAGTGGTTTATTAAAGTCCCAGAAGCTACAGCACTGAACTCTCGGAGGTAAATTCAGCCTCCTTGCATCCTAGGTCTGCCTCATCCTCAACAAAGACCATTAATTCTCCAAAATTGTGTCAAATTACATATCACAGGCTTGTACAAAAATAAATCCCAGGGAACGGGGCTTTTTAAAAGACACTCCTAAAGGACTAATTTCCCATGGCGTGTTCACCAACACGAGATGAATGTTCCCAGCTCAAAGTCCGACGCTTCTACTGAACTTCTCAGATTCCAGCTATAAAATTTCCAGCCCGTCTTTTGATTTTTTTTTTTTTCTTGCGGTACGCGGGCCTCTCACTGTGGTGGCCTCTCCCGTTGCGGAGCACAGGCTCCGGACGCGCAGGCTCAGCGGCCACGGCTCACGGGCCCAGCCACTCCGCAGCATGTGGGATCTTCCCGGACCGGGGCACAAACCCGCGTCCCCCCGTATCGGCAGGCGGACTCTCGACCACTGCGCCACCAGGGAAGCCCTCCAGCCCATCTTTTGAAATGCACACGAGAACTGCACAGGCCACTCACCTGCGGCTCCGACTGCGAGGTTGTGGAGGGCGAGTCTCTCCCAGCAGCGTCTGCGTCATCGGCCTCCTCGTCGGAGATCTTGAACTCCAAGTCCTCGGTGTACCGCTTTCTCTTCACCTGCCTGCTGGACCGTCTCTTCTAAAACGAAAACCCGACAGACTGTGTTTAGAAAGCTGCTGCTCTCCCGCTTCTCAGAATGGCACGGTACATTTATAAAATAATAATAATCGTAAAGAAAAGCTGGCGACTTTAACCCTGCAAATCACAGAAGATATCACAGTGGCAACAAACATAATGGAAATGGGGGAAATCTGAAGCCAGGAGCCTCGGCCAGCGTTGGCCCTGCCACTCCCGGGTACGTGACCTTTAACTGGGACATGGAAGTAACGACACATCTTCCTCCTAGTTCAGCCGGTGAGCTGCTCAAACGTGAAGGCAATACTGAAGCTGGGTGATGGATGTGTAGGGGTTCGTTATACTACTCTAGTTTTGTATGTTTTAAAATTTTTCCCCACAAGAAAAAGTCAAAAAAAGTGAAGGCATGAGAAGATAATTTGTGAATAATAAAGTTCTAGATAACTATTGTTACATTAGTATCCAAGGTTCCAAAAGTATCTCAGAGACCCATTTAAATAGAAAGTTTATATTTTCATCTTGGTCCTAAAAGAAAGAGTCTGAACATTTTTAAAGAGCTGAAGGATTGAACGGCAGAATTTATAATGAGTGACTAGGAACAGGAATTTAAAAAAATTTTTTTTAACTGCACTGATGAAAATGTGAAGGACTGTTAATAGCTAGTATTAATAGGATTATTGGCAAAATGGGCCCTCTCCCACCCAGTGGTCAAAATAGAACGCAGTACACCTTTGCAGGACAGTGTGGTCAAAACGTAAAACAGGCCCACCCCCCTTCCCAGCAAGCGCACGTCTAGTAAGCTACATGACGCACCTGAGTAACATCTAGCAGATAAATGGATAAGTAAAAAGAAAAGCAAGTCAAGTAACAATAGCTAGCTTATAATTCTAAGATTACAAAAAAACCTTGTGTATCTATTTGTATGTGTGGGCGATCAATATATAACTCCTCCAG
>NW_006799066.1:960073-995540 GCF_000442215.2 Lipotes vexillifer | reverse complement strand
CCTACACTCAGTGAATATTTGCTAAAAAATGAATGTATACGGGTATGTTTTCAATAACAGAAAAAAAATCTGAAAAGACACAACAAACTGTTAACAGCTATTAATTCTGGAGAGTGAAATGACTGGAGCAGAAAAAAGGATTTTGTACTTTTTGTTCAAAACAATTCTAGATGGTTTGACCTTTTTGATATAGAAATAGTTTTGTCAGTTAATTAAAAACAAAGAGAAATAACCTTCTCATTAATATGTGTATGCGATGACATCTCAGATAATTCTAAAATGACACGTGTAAATTTTAAATCCCTGTTCAATTACAACTCATGGGTGAGTTGGCAAAGCACATGGAAGAAATAAAAAGAATACTGAGAAAAGTAACACTGATACTAACTGTTCTCTAAGAATTATGAAATAAACCCTTCTGAAGAGTCTTTCGAATTTTAAAGTTGGGATAGTAGGGCAGAGAGAGGCAAATCACCCTGCCGTGCAGACCTCAGGAGGGACAGGCATGGGACCTACGGGGCACAAGTCAGGACCAACAAGGCCCCGTGCCATGTCTCAAAGAATGGGAACCACTCAATTTTACTGTATTAAGTTTGTGCTCGCCCTGCTCTCAAAGGGGATGTGAGACAGCTCACATTACGACTGTGTATAACAGGACCATGAGATGGGTCATTCGAGGCTGTGAACTCAGCCCTACAGCCAGGGCTGCAGAGGCACGATGTACCCCTCTGCCAGGAGGTATCGGGGGGCGGGGGGGGCGGGACGGGACATCTTATTAACAGACTTCCTAGCGGCTCAGACGAGAGGGAGCGGCGATGTGGGCCAAAGGTTCCACCTCTGACCCTTCTCTCCTCTCCAGCCCCGCACAGAATAACCAGTTCCATGTGGAGGTGACACCCAGGCCAGCGGGGGTCCTACCACCGTCCATCTTGCCCCACGTCACCAGGGGCAGTTTGACCTCGGGGGTCCAGGAGGTGAGTGCCCACGTTAGAATGAGGCCAGGCTCTCACTGCATGACCCTGGACAAGTTCCTTTAGGGACCTCAGCTTCCTGGTCTGTAGACTAGAGGTAATGATAGTAGCTGCCTCATCAGTATACTGTGAAGATCTCCTAAGAGAATTCATTGAAAGCACTTAAAACAGCGCACTTAAAGGGACATGTTAATGCCAAATGCAATTAGTAGGATTATACAGTCATCAGTAATTAGCTCCACCTTTTTCCAAGGGAAAATCAGAAAGCAATGAGGCTCCGAAGCCGGGCTACGTCACACGGCTTCCCTCCTCTTTTCCCAAAGCTGATGTGGAATAGCTCCGCCCCTTCTGCTTACTTCAGCATCGCCTGCTTCTGGCTGTCAGTTTATTTAAGATACAAAAGCCTATTATCAGGAACAACATTTTAATTTGGTGAAATTTAGTATAGTATCTGTATTTCTTTTGATATATCAATTTAGCTAAATGGAAATGGATGAATCTACAGTTTCACCTTTCTGTCATTACTGTAAGGAGAAATGTGCTACTAATGACACATCTGTGATGTTTCATCAGGTTTCCATGGTTGGGGCCACACTGCCCTAGTATTCTTCCAGCACAAGTAACTAAACATCCTTGGACAGAGTCTAAGCTTGGACAGAGTCTAAGACAAATCTACTTTACACTAAATCCCACTCTGATATTAAAGAAGTGTTCCAGTACAATAAAACAGAGACTTCTCTTTATTCTTCTAATAGAAATGTGCATATTGGTGAATATAATGTTTATAACGCCAAGTTTCTCCTCATATCAACTTTGTGTTATAAATCTATGCAACAGTGATAGGGTTAGTAATAGTGGATACAAGGTCACTTCATAAGAGTAAAAGAAACCCCAAAATACAATTAGAACTCAACTTCCTGAAATTTTTAAATGCTATATGGCTTCTCTGCCTTCCAAATAATAATTGATCTTAAGTTCACTTATTTTGGATATCAAGGTTCCTTTCCCAATTTCACAACATAAAATAAAATTATTTATCACATAATAGGCTTCTTTATGGTCTGTTAAACTATTGTTATTTGAAACATTTGGGGGAATCAAAATAAAATATAAGAACTGCATTTAAACCAATTGCATTTAAAGCTCAAAACTTTTGAATTAACACTACAATAACAGGTCAACTTGTTAAACTTGGATTGTTTTAGAAAAGTTTCATATAGTTAAAACAGGTATGCTGAAGACCAAATTTAAATGTGTTACCACAATCTCACTGTTGTAGTACTTTGTGACACAAACTTCTCAGTTTGTTAAAAGGAAAAGAAAAAAATAAAGACATGGCATTTACTAAAGTTTAAACAAGTTGATCATAAAACTCAAGAACTTTAAGCCCTTTACGCGTGTGCTACAGGAAGAAATACAACAAACAAGCAGTCAGCGTCACTTCCTGTGTTGCTGTGATACAGAAGAGACACTGGGAAACATGGACCTGTGTGTTTACTGATATTAGCTGTCTGACCTGTGACAGTTCAGCACCAGCCAATTAGAAAGGATGCACGGATGTTCATTTGCATTGATTAGCATTTTTCTATAACTGAAATGCAGAAGAAAAAAAAACCACTAGTATTTCATAAAGTCCATTTGAGTCTGTGTTAATGCAAACAGACTTGTAAAAAACAGCAGTGTTTGTGAAAGAACAACAGAATTTTCTTGACTTGTGTGACAGTCTTCTTAGTATTGTCCAAATACTACTGCACAAAGGTCTCAGTTTAAGCAAAAGCAATTCAGGGGGGGGGAAAAAAAACACCTGTGGGCATAAGGAATAAATTCAAAATAATTAAAAATACTTTCGTTTAAAACCCCCTAAACAATTTTTTAAAAGATAGCCACTTACCTTCCCAATATCTTTTCACTGATATGGAAAGTTAGAGGAAATTACAAGATTAACTCTAACTGCCAGAGGTTATCACTATGTTAGTTATAGAACCAAACCAAACTGAAACACATTCATTTACACACACACACACTCTCTCTCTCTCTCTCCCTCCCCCTCTCTCTCTCCCTCTCTCTCCCTCTCTCTCTCTCCCTCTCTCTCTCTCTCTCTCTCTCTCTCTCTCCCCGCCCTTTCAGGTCCTCCAAGGTTACGTCGTTCTGTGAAGTTATAGATATCAGGGAGTTCTACTTAAACACATACACACACACACACACACAAAATCTATCTGAAATTCTTTAGCACAGAGCTGTATATTGCAAGTACTTTGTTTCTAACTCTTAAGCAAATCAGTAGGTACAGGGAGAAGTACTGAGAGTGCACCAAACCATTAGAAAAGGTCAAACCCGCTTCCAGGGGCTGCTTGCTTTTCTAGCAGGATCCTCAGTAACTGCTCCTTGATAACTTAGATGTCATTCACAGAAGCCACATTCCCAGCCATCCCAGAGGACCAAGCTGGCATGCTTCCAGGGAACGTAACAAGGAAATAATGTTTAACGGTCACGTGTAGGGGTCCCTTACTTACTGTCCAATCAGCGAAGGCAGTGTGCTTTACGCACAAGAACCTAAATTCCTGATGTTTATTTCAGGGCCAGTTTTTTTGACTGATTCCTATAAAAGTCTCCAAAAGCCAGGAGACTCTAACACTGGAAAATTGTGCAGTGCTGCTGTCCAGAAAGTCACTAACTTGTTCAGAAACTTTAGTGTTTTACACAAATACATCTCGACTCTGACCGTCAGATGTCAGAAGCCTGAAGACGAGCTACATATTACACTGTGACTTTTTGTTCTGCAAAATAAAAGAACTGACAAGGAACCAAACTTAGCAGAAAATTAGAAACGTGGGTGAAGCTTTAAATGAACCAACACATTAAGACTATGTTAACACTAACATATATATAAAAACATCAAAAGATACATGTACAGAAATAAATGAAGAGTCTCAGTTTTATTTATCACAGAGTCAAAGATGGCAAAACCAAGAAGTCAGGAGTTTAATTCTGGGCTGGCCCCCAGCTCTCATCACTATGGATATAATATTCCAGACGACAATAAAGCCATCTCTACAGCAGCTCTATGACAAAGCCAGGGAGGTCCAGTGCACTCGATATGCAGCTAAAGTTACCCACGCTAAACAACCACAGCTCGGGATCAGAATAATGGTATTACCTGAACACCTGGGTCCTCGTCTTCTTCAGGAGGAGATGATGGGGGTGTTTTGT
Organism: Lipotes vexillifer; assembly: GCF_000442215.2. Classification (NCBI taxonomy): domain Eukaryota; kingdom Metazoa; phylum Chordata; class Mammalia; order Artiodactyla; family Lipotidae; genus Lipotes; species Lipotes vexillifer. Next base: position 991,359 of record NW_006799066.1, on the reverse strand, counting down.
CTAAGTCTGAATTCTCAGAACCTTCTGTTTTTCCCTTGTTGGCCTTTTTCTTCAAAGCACTTGCTTCTGAATCAGGTTTCTTATTACTAGAATTCAAAGTGGATCACTTAGTGTTCACTTTTTAACAAGGTTTTTCGGATGCCCCACGCCTTATACTTCCCACGTCAATATCCCTAAAGTATCGATAAAAATTGATAAATCAATGCATGTGGGCCATCGAGAGTTAAACAGTACTCTCAATTAAGTTTTTACAGCAAAACCCCATACTGATGACCTTCAGCAGATATCTGACCTAATGAAAAAGAAACTGCATGCAAAAACTCCTAATACCACACAGAATACATTTGTTCATCTAGACAATGCACGATCCCTGCCAATACACCAAGCCATAATGAAAAATTGGATTAAGAAATCATTTTGCTATCAACTTTTTAAGGTACCAGAAGATGGTTTTTAAAACTGTCAAGGAAAACTAGAACATAATGATCATTTCTTCTGTGTCTCTTGTAGATAGTTTTAAACACTCCTGTTTAAGTCCTTTTCTTGACCAGTTCTACTAGGTGTCCTCTTTTATAACATTCAGATACATTTTTATCCAATTTATAACCTTTTAAAACATAACAAGATATATAGCAGTTCCTCTTCTACATAAATTTATTTAACGCTGTATTCTTAAGTAAAAATCAGCTTTATTTTGGTGCTAGACAATTTTTTTTTTTGAGGTAGTCACAATGGCCTTTTTTTCAAAAGCTGGGTCTCCAAAATACAGAAATATAGCAAAGTGACCCCAGCAATTCAAGGGTGCATTCCATAGTATGTTTCCATCAAATGTTAATAGGATTTGAATGTTACATAAGTCAAAAAACAAGAATGAACTGTAAGAAAAAAAATTTTTGAAGTTTACTATCACCTTTAGAACCTTTATTTGCCATCCTTTTAGAATGCACACTTGGTGCTGCCTTCCATACCAATTTCCAAAACCCAGCCCCAAGGGTTTTCTAATACTGATTATTACCATTTACTATCCAACATTTCAAATAATCCAACCTCAGTAATAATTATTTTTACTATTTCAAGAAAGCCTAAAATTCTAATAAATTTTGAAAACAAAAGATACATTTCGAAAAGCTTTGAAAAGTTTATTTAAGTTTGTAAATTCCTAGAAAAGTATGCTGTCAGAATGCATTAAACAATATTTTTTTTCAATCCCAACAACTACAAAAGGAAAAGAAGCCAAGATACCAATATGCTTTTAAGTAAAGCATGTCATGTAAAATGTTTCAAAAGTATTGAGCATAATTACACACCTAAAAGGCATTTTTGTAATGAATAAATACAATATTTGATAATCATAAACTAGTCATTTTCAAATACTCAGCTTGTTTTTATTTTGTTCTGTTAATATCTGAGCCTAGTAAATGGCCACATAAGGAAAAAACTTATGACAATTCAGATTATAGCAAGCAGCAGTTAGGTTTAAAGAGTTCTTTTTAATTTAAAAAAAAAAAAGGAGTGTCCTAAAAACTTTAAGCCCCCAAAAGATCCACAGAAAGCATAATATTTTTTAAATTAAAAAAAAAAAAAATCCATACAACAGTTCTTCATCCAACTGTCCTAGTGTTTACGCTACACATGGACAGAAGTCTCCCCTACTATGAGGCTCCATTTCCAGCATTTATTTCCGCTCTAACTGCCACAAATTATACAATACTACAGCTGAACACTGGGCCCCTTTCCTTTCATCTGCACGCCAAGAGCAATCAGATTACCCTGGTAACCAGCGGTCACATGACCAGCACCTGCTCTTTTGGCTGGATGCCACTGACTAAAGCCATCTGCTTCCCTCAATCAGCTTTCAAACATTCTCAACACCTGCGCTGCAGTGTTTTGTGGTTTCTTTTATCAAATCAGTGCAAAACTGCTTCCAAAACTTTACATATTTCTCAAATTTGTTTAAATCAGAGGTAGGCCTGTCACGGAGTTGAACCACTGCCAGGTAAAGAAAGCTGGCAGCAGGTCCTTCCCCAGTGCCCTCTCCACGCCACAGTGAAGGACACAATTTGATTTAGTGGGGTTCCTGCACCAGGGGTAAACTGTCCTACGGGAGAAAAAGGCTTACTGCCTCGGAGCCCGCCAGAGCCCAGGTCTGAGGAGACGTCAATCTGCTGGAGGAGAGAAGTGCTAATGATGTTCCGTCTGTCCCAAGGATGCACTCTGTGGAACCTCCAAGAACGTGCAAAGTCAGACAGGACCTCTCCAAATGCCCGGACAAAATGCCTGTAGCCAAGGGAAGCAGCCACCCCAGTTCTGATGACTGCAGGATTCCTAAACTCAGTGGACCTTGAGCTATTCATGCTGCCCCGAGACATCTAAGCGTTTCCTTGCTAACATCTTCTCGTGACATCAACATACAAATCAAAAACACACCAAGCAGTCAAAAAAGCTACAAAGTCGTCAATGTTCACCCCAAGACATTACAATCAAAGACAAGATAAAGTTATTTATATCAAATTGCCTTTGCCACTATTTTGCAATACGCTCATTTGGATTTTCAACTGTTATATTAAAACTGCTTTGCCCCCAAAGAGCTAAAGCCAGAATTTTTTTTTTTTTTTTTTTAGCCAACGAGGAGCACTGATTTCAGACAGCCCTCAGTTCAAGTTCCAACTCTGTCATTTATAACCTGTCTGTCTGTGACTCTGGATACGTCATTTCATTTCCCTGAGTCTCCGTTTTCTCACCCATAAAATGAGGTTAGTAATTACATTTTGCTCCAAGATTCGACCTTTCCAAGCACCTGGCACACTCGACTGGGAGCTGTTCTCTGACTGCGGCTCAGACCCACGGGCGGAATCAACTGCGGAGACTTAGGGACGGGACCCTCTGCGTCGTGACCACGTCACCTAGGCCACGTGAGGAGAAGGAACAGCCTTTATCAACAGTCTCAACACCTGCCCAGAGGCCACTAGCCTCTATACCCGTCCCCTGCTTTAGTTCAGACGCATATCATATCCCACCCCGACCGTCACGACGGCCTCCCAGCCTCGTCCCCGTCACCAGCCAGGGGCAGGGCCACCCGCCATCAGACTGCTGGCGAAAGGACACGTATCCCACGGCCACAGCCGCGACCCAAATCTGTAAGGTTCAAGGCTGGTCCTTCGTAATGTCAGAGCCAAAACACGGCCGTACACACATTCCTCTCCCCAGCTAGAATCTGGGAAGCCTGAGCGCACCAAGAGGGCAGCTCTTCCGGTTGGGGAGAGGAAAGCGGTACTTACTCACAAGGACCACCCCTCAACCCGACACTACAAGGTCCGGGACGAGGCCACGGGCTGCTTGGCGCGAATCCAGAACCTCAAGGCGCCGCCAACAGCTGCAGGGCTGGCCCCGGCCCGACGCCCCGCCAAGCCCGGACGGCCAGAAGAGCCAGCTGTGCGGGGTCCAGCCCTGACTGGCCGTGGCCCGGAGAAGCCCCGGCTGCCTCCACGCGTCCCCTGGACCGGCCCTGCCCGCCGCGTTCCCGAGCTCTGTGGCTCAGTCCCGCCGCCCGAACACGCCCTGCGAACCCAGCTCCAGGCACCAGCAGAGCGGCCCGCTCACACACAGACCCGACCGAATCATTCTGCCCAAAGCCCCAGCCCCACGTGTACTGACGTCTGAGATTCTCAGTGCGCAGTTTTATAATTGGCGACATGAACTTTATTTTTCTACTTTTCCCACACCCCAAACTCTCCACCCTCCACCCTGCAGATATACAGGACGGCTCCCAGGAGCGCACGCACATCTCTCCTCCCTCCGCTGCCCCTTGCACACTCATCTGCAAGGCTCAGCTGGACATCACTCAGTCAGAGAACCATTTTCTGGCCACCAAAGTCTGCATTAGTAAGATCTCACACTCTCTACATGCCACGTGATGTACCCCACACAAGGGATGTCTAAAACACACAGTACTGGGTGGTAACATTACTGCAACGCAGTAAAACCAAAGCACCAGGTGTGTGTGTGTGTGTGTGTGTGTGTGTGTGTGTATGTCTTTCTCCGACTATCCTGTTAGCTCAAGAAGGAAATGTGTCTTATTTATCTCTGTATTCCTTGTACCTGGTCCGGTGGGCTACTTATAAACTTCAGCTGACCAATTAAACAGTACAAGTGACCGTGAAATCAACAAACACACACACAGCCCTGACTACGTGCAGCTAAAGCTCTCTTCTCCTTAACTCAATTACGAAAACCCCACGTAGATTCTATCTTTAGGAAGCTCAGTAAAATGGGGCTAAACTACTACCAAAGTAGAGTGAAACCTAGCAAGTTTTCAAACCCCATACATCTGTATACCTCCCCTCCGGACTCACAGAGTTCTTTCATTTCCTGACCCTTATCGCCCACCATTACTGACCCTTATCGCCCACCATTACTGGTGAGGCCAAGATGCAGGGCCACCCCCTCGTGAAGCTAGGCAGGCCATTGTACTCTTGGAAAGGGTTATATCTTTCTGGGGATACTGCTGGCCACCGTCCCTCCACCAGCTTTACTTACATGTCACATTTCACCATGAGAGGGAGGTCCCAGTGGCGGGCAGCGGGATATTCTCAGGGTCCATGGCTAAGTGACACTTAGGTCACCCTGCCAGACCGAGCTCTAAAGTTCTGTGGTTGCCTCCCCCAACCCCACGTGATCAAAACCTACACCACCCTGATGAAAACTCCAAGAAACAAATGCTGGGTTCAGAGGGGAGGGATCCACATGGAGGGAGTCATCCCTCTGGAAGGACATATTCAGTGTATGGCTGTAAGAGTCCACAACGATGGGCCCAGTGACAGTACCTGAAGTGGGGCTGGACACATAAATCCAAGCTAAGACAGAGCATGTAAATAATGAAGTCTTTTCGGTGAGAAACGAGTATAGGTTTTTTAAACACGACTTTATGCAAAGGGCTAGAACTTACTGGAAAGCCAGCTAGCTGCCCTGATTTATTACAGAGTGCAGTGAAACATGGATAAGCACCAGCCTAAGGGTCTAAGTCCTCGAAGGAAAGACAGTTTGAAAAGGAACTGTATCGTGGAACCAAACATAACGAGAGGAATGGAGTCAGCGGGTGAAGCTGTGTGGACAGTGGCGGGGTTGGGCGGAGCGGGGGCAGCGAGGATTCTCCACCACACAGACCCTCGAGACAGGACGCGTCAGTGATGGGCCCCCTCACATCGGGGAAAATCAACCCGGCGGCTCGTGAAGATCAAACAGGTCCGTTTTCGGGAAATCAAGCCGAAGTGTCACACTACCATCTTTTAGGAGAGCAGAGAGTGTTGAAACATATCCTTATATTTTACATACATAAAGGCCTTTTAATAAACAACTGAATGTCATGGATGAGAAGTGAGGGATGTTTGTGGCACAGGAAGTGTATGGCTTGTCGTGATTCAGAAAAGATCACGTATGATAAAATACATGAGCCACTAGGGTCAAGGTCTCAAGGCTGGCAGGAGAAAAGCGTCTGGCCTCTCAACTTCAGATTTTCCTCTAAGTTTTTAAACAATGAAAAAGAAAATTAAAAGATAAAGAGGCAAACTAAAAAAGCGACAAGATCAAGGACTAAAAGTTTAAAAGGATCAATGAAGGCAATATAAAATGTGATACATCATGAGGTAAAATAACCCAACAAAATAAAATAAAAATGTTACCAGTCCTGAGACCAAAGTTTTATTTAACAGCTAAACTGGGATGTGATAAAATGCAGGTGACAGAATAAACTGATAAGAGTCAAGACAAATTCTGCACGACAGACAAGAAAGGCAGAAGCCAACAACACCTTCATACGAAGGGCCCTGGAGCTCCCTAGGCCAAGCAAGGGCCCAGCAGCGGGCAGCAGACGGTCTGAACGCTTGAGACTCCCTACAAGGCAACGCAGGGCAGAGAGCATCTGGGCAGGATCGGGGGGCAGGAGCCCCCGTCCGCCCAGGCAGTCAGCCCTCGGGTGCTGAGCCGGCCCCCGACTCCTATATGCCACCCACAAATTCTTCACCCTACGCTTCTGCTTGAGAAAGAGACAGGAGGCGAGTTGAGAAGCGGAAGAGAGACGGGGTGAGGGGAGGGGCTCTATTTTACTTCTGAACTGTTAACAAATTGCAAAGACAAATTAGCAATCGAGCTTTTAAGTTCTCTGCCTCGAAGACAAATAATTTAAATTGTTACCTTAGGTAGCTCTTACACGATCAAGTACTCCTGAAGCACATTAACTGTGCTAAATTTCTAGGAAGCAAATAGCAAAGAAAGTTAGGAAAGATACAGAAACCCGACTTGCTTTCATTTAAAATGTGTATTTCAAACTCAAGAGGCCTCGCCTTCACATCTTATAATCAAACTGTGCAAGGATAAGGAAACCGGTTACACGCTCGGCCCAGGAAGCAGCCGTCCCAGGACTGGGCCAGAACCTGCCCGGCTCCAGAGCCCCTGTCTCTATCCTGGGACCGACCTGAAGGTCTCACCTCCTCGTGGAGACGTACTATGCGTCCAGCACTGACCTGGCCTTTTGGGGGACCCTCCAGGCCTTGGAAACCTTCCCTGGTGAACGCCTCTGTTACTCCGGCTCATCCCTGGGCGGCCTTCCAATAACATCAGAACCCTGTCCTGAGGAAAGCTCCAGTTGACCATTTTATAAAGAAGAACGTTTTAGGGCTTCCCTGGTGGTGCAGCAGTTGAGAGTCTGCCTGCCGATGCAGGGGACACGGGTTCGTGCCCCGGTCCGGGAAGATCCCACATGCCGCGGAGCGGCTGGGCCCGTGAGCCATGGCCGCTGAGCCTGCGCGTCCGGAGCCTGTGCTCCGCAACGGGAGAGGCCACAACAGTGAGAGGCCCGCGTACCGCAAAAAAAAAAAAAAAAAAAAAAAAAACTTAAAAAAAAAATGAAAGACAAAGTACAGTAGAAAGTTCTCCTGAAAGAGCTAAACCCATTTTTAATGTTGAGTATACTGTAGATGGGGAAAAAAAAAAAATCACAAAGTCACGAATTATCATTGAAAAATCTAAAGGTTATTGAGTTTTATGAATGAATTAAGATCCACCAGAAGTAAGATGGAAGCAAAGTCTGGTGAGCTGATGTGTTATCCGATCCCAGAAGCTCAACAAACATCAACATTAGCCCCCCAGCTCTATAGCACCACCTGGCACTGCAACACGGCAGAAAGGATCGGACAAATCAGACATCACACGACCTGCGCAGAAAGCATGACTTTGAGTGCCCTTTTACTATGGGATATTCTTCCAAGGGCCAATACTTGGCTGTCTGTGCCAAGTCCTAAGATGCCAGCCTTATTCACGCCCAGCGTTCCCACGACCCAGGACGGGGAGAGTGAGGACAGCGTTAGCAGCCAGAACCCCACTTCCTGGATTCATAAGTATCTTCTCTGATCCACCAAGGTGGCTATGACAACCGGTGAGACGTGCAGCCCACCCTCGGTTTAATCAGGTGAGGTGTGAGGTATGCAGGTGGAGAATTAGGCAGAGCAAATGGCAACACCTACGAGGAGAAAACCTCACCACCTACCCCAACAGAAGAAGCATGAAGTTACATCATTCCTACAGGAATCAGGCTACACATAAAATTAGTAATCTAATGGAAGTTCAAGGGTGTTGCCTTTCTAAAATTAAGAGAGAGAGAGAGAGAGAGAACAGTGTCTTTTTTCTTTTTTTCGCCACAGCACTCGGCTTGTGGGATCTTATTTCCCCGACTAGGGATCGAACCCGCGCCCCCTGCAGTGGAAGCGTGGAGTCTTAACCACTGGACTGCCAGGGAAGTCCCACAGTGTCTTTTTTCTTAATTCGAACTCTCCAGCTCCCTGTTTAACATTTTAGAGCTCAGTCCCACGGACCTCCATGGAAAGGTGGCTGAAGCAAAGGCCAGCCTCTCACGTGACTGATGCTCTCACAGTGGCTTTGCATCCAACACCCCACAGGGGGCTCTGTCTGGGCAGAAGACAACTAGCAAAAAGATCTTTATGTACCACGTGACAAGTTTTGCATCTGCACAGAACTTCATACTTTTCAAAAGCATATTCATATCCATAGACATTTCTATCGATAATTAAAAAAATCAGCCTGTGACGCCTTCTGCTCTTTATCTTCCGACTCTGACATCCCCAACACATCTCCTACGGCAACACGTGCGACACCCTAAAATTCCACTTAAGAAGACTTCAAAGGAAGGTGTCTCCAGAAAAATGCCCCTTTAACATCCTCCTGCTGCCCAGGGCCTCCTCGCCTCTCACCTCTTCTCCGATGGGTGCAGTGGGACCTACCTCACCTCTCCCACACAACCACAAGGCCAGCAGGCCACCGCTCTGAAGTCCACTGCAGCTCCCTGGACGGGCAGGAACAAATTCCCACCAGGCCCACTGTGGCCCATTCCTGCATCCGGCACAGAGCATGAGTCAGCAGAACTTGCTGTTAAGGGACAGTGATGTTGGGCATCCGTCCCCCCCACCGAGCGTAAAGGGAATCACGGGCTATCAGAGACGGCAGAGTCCGAACTGAAGGCGGCTGACAGCTCCCTCACTGCTCATCCTGATTTAAGACAAATCAGATAGAGGAAGGGTCATAAGGTGGCCTGTCACTGGCCTTTTACATGTACAAGGAAGTCTCTGAGATGGTTATCCTTCCTTTCTCGAAGGAAAGGAATCCCCACGGGGATTAAGAAGACCTCACGGCCTGGCGCCTTTGTCAAAGAGAAGGCAATCTTCGGAAGGGGAAGGGGGCACCTGGTTGCACCCCTGGCCCGGAGCTTGGACGTAGTGACCAGGAGCGGACAGGGAAGGCCGGCGGGCAGACGCGTGATGCTCACGGACAATTCTTCCTTGTTCCTCGCCAACACCTAAAGGGCTCAAAAGTCCTTTGTAACCACATGCCAGAGAAACCTACACTCTCTTCTGCTGGTACAGCATCCAAAATACCTAATTCAGTCTGTTCAACTATCCAATGTCTTGGGTCAAAGCTAAGTCACGGCACGTGAATAAAAGAAAGAACAAGAAAATAGAAGAAGAAAAGCTGCTGCTTTCATTTACTTTATTACCTGATGGGGAGATACCTGACTATCTAGGTTTTCTGTACTCATTAGCAAAACAAGTTTAACGGTTTGCTTTTGTGTCCGAGAAATTTTACATATATAAGAGCACATTAGAAAATATGTATTAGTTACTCAAAATACACCACTATTGGGCTTGCTGGCTGAATAAAAATATTTCTCAGGTAAATGCTGCTACTCTTTTAGATCATGGTTGAGAAAACAATCTCTGAAAAGTTAACTAAGTTCCTCAGAAGAAAGTAGCAACATAAATATTAAGGACAGTGTGGTATGCAAAAAAGACACTTAACGTGTTTTGGGGACTTTATATGTCTTTTGAAGTAAGAGTGGTATGTTTACTTTTCACAGTTTAAAAAATATGTATCTTCACTCTTAATGGAGCAGTAGCATTTTAGCTTCCTATTAACTTTAATACTGGGGGTGGAGAGGGGGGCAAGGACCAGATGAGTTCCTAGAAACTGCATTAGAAGCAAATCTCCATGGCTTCATTTAAATGAAGCTTCAGCAGTCAAGTCACAACCTTTGGCTAAGTTCCCTTCTTTATGTACATTCAAAGAATCTTTATATAGCTAAATGGACCACTAAATCCTCCAAGAGTCATTCAAAGGAAGCACTTCCTCCAAATTCTCTCTCATTTCACAAGGCCCAAGCATACACACAAACAGAAAACGCATTGAAGAGAAGACCACGAGTCCTCATATTTCAGCTCCGTGAATCCTTCCATATGCAAAATGGCATCCTCCCCAGGCCACAACTGTCTTAGCCTTTATTTTCAATATTAACCGTCAATATTTAAAAGCTATAAAGACACCTGGGGAAAGCACTAGACAGGTAGAAAAATATATATTTAATGTAAAATGGGAAGAGGGGGTAAAAAAGATATGGTCCTAATTAGGAAAGAGGCATGTGGTCCATTTTTTTCACCAAGATTTTAAAAGTCTCTTTTTGGGGACTTCCCTGGTGGTGCAGTGGTTAAGAATCTGCCTGCCAATGCAAGGGACACGGGTTCGAGCCCTGGTCCAGAGGAGCAGCTAAACCCGTGCGCCACAACTACTGAGCCTGCGCTCTAGAGCCTGCGAGCCACAACTATGGAAGCCCACGAGCCACAACTACTGAGCCCACGCACCGCAACTACTGAAGCCCGTGAGCCTAGAGCCCGTGCTCCGCAACAAGAGACGCCACCACAATGAGAAGCCTGCGCATTGCAACGAAGAGTAGCCCCTGCTTGCCATAACTAGAGTAAGCCCGTGAGCAGCAACAAAGACCCAAGGCAGCCAAAAATAAACAAACAAACAAATAAATAAATAAATGTCTCTTTCTGAAATGCTGACACCTTTTTCTGTTTCACTACCATTCTATATAACAGCTTCTGGGCAGATTCTTTTAGGTTCTCCTGCAGAGGCAAGACAGACTCAATTATATCTTGGTTGCCAAAAGGGCCAGTTTGCTGGGAATGGCCACAAATTCAAGCCTCAGTGGCTTTCAGGGATGACAGGTAGTGAGAAGGACACGGTGAAGGCACACAAAGAAAATCAGCCCCACCAATGACAGCCACCTTTCTCATGTCATTTATGACAGTGAGTATGTGAATGATGCAAAACCAGCTCTCTCCTGTGTGGACATAATGCAGACCCCCAGCGGGTCACTGCCGTCACCAGCCACTCAAAGGGCAGCACGTCTGTTAGGAGAATCTCACCAGTGATAAGGCATAGAGGGCCAAACAAGAAAGATGTGAGTAGTTCTACAGTAAATGTTTCCTTCCATTTCTGTTTATCCCCTCTGTTTCAGCCCTCTGTAGGAGAATTATTTTCTGTATAAACAAATTCATCAAGTTAACTTATTCAAGGATGGAAATAACTGGTATCACATAACGTTTTGCAAAACAAAATTGCCACTGCAGTATTCCAGCGCCTAAAGCAACCTGCTCTGGCAATTCAGCCCCAGCACTGACATAACCCAAACCTCCTATTACCTTCATGACTGCATATTCAATTTACATAATTATTCTGCTATGCTATTCAGAATTTACATGTAGCTGTGTGCAATCTACTTATCCTTGCTTCAGGGATGCTTTTTCCTTCCCAGACTTAGAGGAACAACGAGACCACAACTTGAGATACTCCATTCCCCTGACCACCTGAAACACTGTAGCTCAACACAAGAATGGGTTGGCTGGTTAATTCAATGACAATCTCTATTCAGTTACCATATTCTTGGACAGCCACCCCCAGCTGAACATCGACGACAGGAAAACCTCTCAGGCATTGTCCTCACCACATTTCATCCTAAATCAGCAAGTGGCCCTCCAAGGGCAAGTCGCCAGGGCCAGCAGAGGTGCCGCAAATGCTCTCAGTGGCCCCCTTCCCACTTGCACTTCTCCAAGCTCTAAAGAAGGGTTCCCCTCAATTACTTTCACACCACTCGGGGGAAAAACGACTGTCACCTACAGCAGCCATCAACTGAGACTACTAGTCAAAAGCAAAAATAAAGAGAAAAAAAGTACTAGACGGGCTTCCCTGGTGGCGCAGTGGTTGTGAGTCCGCCTGCCGATGCAGGGGACACGGGTTCGTGCCCCGGCCCGGGAAGATCCCATATGCCGCGGAGCAGCTGGGCCCGTGAGCCATGGCCGCTGAGCCTGCGCGTCCGGAGCCTGTGCTCCGCGACGGGAGAGGCCACAGCAGTGAGAGGCCCGCGTACCGCAAAAAAAAAAAAAAAAAAAAAAGTACTAGACTTCCTCCTGAGGACAAGATAATCATGCGCCTTCCTCCTGCTAGAAGTGTGTGACTCCAGCGCAAAGCCATCACTCAGACTCAGCCACGTCAGCTGCTCACCCTGCACAGAGACTCACACCTCAGGCTGGGCAGCTGAGGGCACAGATGGGCCTGCACTGAAGGGTCTCCTACCGGGTAAAGGCAGAGTCTGTACCTGCACCAAGGAGGCGGGAGGCCCAGGAATGACTGAGTTTGACGCCCCAAGTTCCTAACACCTGTTTATGGTCATTAGGGAAATTTCAGTAAGTTTCATTGTTAAACAGGGCAATTTAATATCTGCCCCAACATATCCTACAGGATGTAAGGGTGTGCTAAAGTACGTTTTCAAAGATAGGGTCAGGGCTTCCCTCGTGGCGCAGTGGTTGGGAATCCGCCTGCCAACGCAGGGGACACGGGTTCGAGTCCCGGTCCGGGAAGATCCCACATGCCACGGAGCCAACTGAGCCCGTGCGCCACAACTACTGAGCCTGTGCTCCAGAGCCCATGAGCCACAACTACTGAAGCCCGTGTGCCACAACTACTGAAGCCTGTGCGCCTAGAGCCCGTGCTCTGCAGCAAGAGAAGTCACCGCAATGAGAGGCCGGCGCACCACAACGAAGAGTAGCCCCTGCTCGCCACAACTAGAGAAAAGCCCACGCGCAGCAACGAAGACCCAATGCAGCCAAAACTAAATAAATAAATAAATTTATAAAAAAAGAAATGAAAAGAAAAAAATAAAGATAGGGTCAGTCTGAGGTAGACTGAGAGCTTGAAAGAATTTATTTGGAAATTTACAACAAGTATCCAAGATACAGTGAGGTTTTTTATATCAATTTTTACCATTTGGTAATAAATTCAAAAACTTAAGATAAAAACTTAAGACAGATGTATTTTGAGGCTACAGTTAGTTTTGGTGATATATGTTCTGAGTTCCAGAAAACTTCTTTAGAACACACGCTCTTACATTGTAAGTTTGTTTTTAAAAAATACATTCTTTTAAGATTTTGCTTTGATTTCTTTCTCCTTAGGAGAAATAAAGCACATGTTTCCTCCTACCAAAAGCACAATACTCAGACTTAAGCAACTATGTATTTTTTAAAACCCCCTCATAGATCAGACTGAAAGTCTAACTGTCCTCTGGGCTCACATCCCTAAGACTTAACACAGTACCTACAAACAGTAAGTCCTTAATTAAGTATTGCTTAAGTAAATGAAAATAGAATTTATAATAAATTCTGAGGTTAGAGGAGTGTTCATAGGGAGAAAAACATAATGGCTTTCAATTAAGAGACCACATACTGAGGCATCAAAGGACACTATAAGTGAATGCAAATACTAAGTTACCTATAAGACTGAGTTACTGAATATACGGTGGTCCCTCAGTATCTGCAAGGAATCGGTTCTAGGACCCCGGCGGATACCCAAATCTGCAGATGCTCAAGCCCTTTGTGGAGGGCCAACTGTAATTCAGTTATTTGGGTACCATAAAAAGTACTGGTGACAAAAGTTTTGTCAATGTCTATGATTCAAACTTTCAAAACACTACAGAATAATGTATTGGGCTGTTTAGATATTTTTAGCAGGAAGCTGAAAATCCAAGTTTGTTCTCTCACTTTGCGGCATCTTTCTAGTTACAGAAACCACCCTTCTTTGTGTACCTGCTCCTGACACACAAGAAAGCTCACAAGCCCAGGGCTGCCAGGCCAGCGAGCTCGCAAAGCCCGCGTGGAGCATGTCAATCTCGGGGTGGAATGCCACGTGCCCTGCACAAGCGGGCATTCGCTCGTGGCGGGAAGCGGTGGAGCGTGTTTTCTCCCGCGTCCGCAAACACGTTCAGAGTAACCAAGTCTGACCATACTTCCATCTGGAAACTATATTTTCTAACATGAGCCACATTCTGAAAAATAGATTCAGATGTTTGGAACTGGTTCAGAACAGTTGTAAGAAATGTTCGGTACAAATGAAAAAAATTAGTCTTCAATGTCTTCTCCTCTCAGCTTTTCTTACTGAATAAATATGCCTCCTGGGGGGTCAGAGAGTTGGTGTGGAAGTACCAGAGGGGAAGTTATGATGTGGAGGCGGCTATTTCCTAGGACCTAAAATTCATGCTATTCTCCAGTGCATATCTAATGGGTAACTGCTATTTGATTTCTCCCATGTTGCCCACTAGGATTTCAACGCTGCCCCTGGAAGGCTTACTCCGCCTGCCAAGTGGAGAGAATTCATTCTCCCGTTTCAACTTCTGGGAAGCAGGACTCAAAAGCCTAGTGAAATGCAGTGACTCGCCTTGCTTCTGTAATCCTTCTTACCCAGTTTGGTACTGTCGCTGAAAAACAGGTTGGTGGTCTAAGCTCACAAATGATTATGCTGGTAACTTGGTTCTATTTGTAAAATGACAGGCTTTCACAAAAATACAAGAAAGTGATTTTAAAATAACAAACAATTTTTATCCAGTAACGTTTCTAAAGAATCTACCAACCAAATCAACAGTTCATAATAATCGAGTCCTAAATCTCAGAATGCATAAACACCTTAACTTTTCAGTTTGGGTATGAGAAAAAACAGCTCAGCAATGAGGACAAATGTCAGAGTGTCCCGCGCCCACCCCATGTCCCCACCCCCATTCCACAGGCTGTGACTGTTGTGCTTGTGTCTCTACTGTGTTTGGTGGTGGTGGTTTCTGCCCACAGCCTACCTTGACTTTTTGCTGGATTTGGGTTTTGGCGTGGCAGTTTTTGCTTTCTTTTCCTTTGGCTCTTTGGGAATCTTAGGGGCTTTCGGGGTCTTGGGTTCCTTGGGCTCTTTTTTCTCCTTGGGTTCTTTCGGTTCCTTGGGATCTTTTTTTGCCTTCGGCCTTTTCTTTTTCTTTTTCTCTTCTTGGGACCCATCTAGTGAGTTCCTGTTTAGTTCTTGGTTATCAACCCCACCAGGGAAGTCATCTTTACCAAAACTTTTACTGGGATCCTCTGCAACGATGTGGTTGTTTTTCTTTTTCTTCTTCTTTTGCTGCGGCTGCTGTTCTACTGACAGCAGGTAATCATCACTGTTCACTAGCTGAGCGTTCGGTCCACTAACCTGAGTCATATCCGGCACTGGTTTCTCTAGAAAGGGCTCCGATGGAGAATGCTAAGAGACACAAATAGGAATTGAAGTTAGTTTATCGTTCTTCGTAGTGAAGAAAGGAACTGAAAGCCAAGTGGCTGATGCTTCTGAAACTTACACTACACTCAAGGTAGCAAACGTAACCAACTATGCATTTGTGAAACCTATCGTTTTCTCTCATCCGGAAAAAAAATAGGTTTCTTCAACAGGAAAGCTTTTAAATAAATAAAGAGGGCAATTTAGTAATACAGTAAAAGCTTCTCTTCAGGTGAAAGAAAATTTCTCATTCAGCTGAAGACACTTTCCATGTTCTTAGCACCCATGTAGGAAATGGTGAAAGACAAAACAGCAGCAAAAGCTAAGACACAAAGATGGAATTCAAGTGGAATTTTCCCCATGCAGGAATAGGAACTCCAATTAAAGATATATAATCAAGTCACTTTTTTTAAAAAGAACAAGTCTACTGAGCATTGTACGAATCAGATACCATGAAAGTTTGAAATCCGAGTGTAAACACATAAATCTTATACAGTACAGGTCATTTCTGATTTAAATGACATTCAAATGTCAAATTAAAAGCACATATACAAGCTTAATGACTCTGGATTGGTTAGATTTCTCATACTGATAGAAAATGCAGACAATGTTTTTCTTAAGTTATTAAAGCTTTACATTTCCAAATCTCACTGAGAGAGTGAGAGAGAGAGAGAGAGAAAGAGAGAGAGAAAGCGCTCCCACATAGTCAATTTGACATGCCTTGCGGGAGATTTTCAGCATCCACTAAGACCATACCCAGAACTGGTCTTAAATACGGTGGAGAATACCAACACCTGGGATGGGACGCTGAGTGGTCATGATACAAATCAGGGCAGGGGTAGAGGACCATCTGTCTCCACTGTAAACTATGACATCTAATGAGCCTTTACATTTCAACGCAATACTTGAAAATGTTCTATCTGCCTTTTTCATATGCTTTTCCAGACACTAAATAGTAACTGTAATATAAACAGCAACAGCAATAACAGCCACAAGCGTGTACTCAGCAGTCTTACCATGTGCTGGGCATGTGCTAAGTAAGCACTTTACGCCCGGACACCATCCGATCCCCATGCCAGCCCGGAGAGCTCCATGGAGACACAGACTTGCTGAGATGAAGAACGCACCCAAGGAGTTACGGATGCAAGTGACAGAACTGAGAACTGCGCCCCTCACACATGACCCCCAAAAGAGGAGTCACAGGAAAGCCCAGGTCCAGGTCTGCTGAGGCGCCCAGGAGTTGCTACTCACCACCCACAAAGGGCTACAAATCAGATTCCAGTACAACTCACATCTACTGAGCATCTACTTCATGTTATACACTAAGCAAGGTGCTTTCAGGAGTTTGTGCACCTGAACCTCACACCAAAATGTGATAATTTACCCCCATTTTTCAGAAAAGAAGTAAAATTTGAGGAGGCCATGTGGCTACCCAAGGCCACACCATGGGGGACAGAGTTGACATCTGAATCTAGGTTTCCTAAATCCACTGCTCTTCTGACTCCGTCCGGCTCCTAAAGCCTCACACACGGCCATCCTCCTAGGAAAGGTGCCGCAGGCTTCACTTTATTTCCAAAGTGCTCAGTGACCCAAAGAAACATTTAAAAAAAGAAATCACTGCCAGAAAAGAAACTGGTTTTCCTGTTCCCAATAAAACCTACTATGGCTACTGAAGAAACCTACATTCAGTTCTCCATCCGCACTAGTGTAAGGGAATGAGCCCAGAACCGTGAGGTGAGAGACAAAATTCTCGTCCGGGCCCTGCCATGAGCTTTAAAACCCGGGGAAAATCATTTCACTTCTTCATCTGCAAAATGAAGCGTTTGGTTTAGATGATTTCCAAAGTCTCTTCCAAAATCCTACGGTATGAGAAAATCTCAAAATACACATCGCCCTTTCTTGGTCAGAGCTGAGAGAGAAAGACGCTGAAGGAGATCAAGGACAGACAGGAGGAGAGAGAAGCCAGGGCAGAGGAGTGAGAATGAACACATGGATGCAGTGTCCATCCAGGGGTAACACAACCGACCAGATGCTGAGAAAAGCCACTCACCTGCCCCCGCTTTTTCCCTCACAAACACGCTTAACAAACATCAACCAAGGAGCTCTCCAAATTAGCATTCGCAGAGAATTAATGGGATCTGACTTAAGGGTTTGACTATACCTAAGTTACTGAAGTAGAATTAATTGTTACATATTATTTCCTAATGTAAGTAAAAAGGAAAAAGCCAAATCTTTTCATAAGAGACCCAGAGATCAAACTTATTTGGGACAAGCTATTTCTCAGGAGATGGAAGAAAAAACATTTACTGGAAAGGGAAGGAAAGAGCAAAGTCTACCAGTAAACAATGCTTACAGCTTAGAACGGTGAATTAATTCCAGGTACGTGTACCTTTCTTGTTTTTTTTGTTATTTTTAAATTTTATTTATTTTTTTATACAGCAGGTTCTCAGTAGTTATCTATTTTATACACATCAGTGTACACATGTCAATCCCAATCTCCCAATTCATCCCACCACCACCACCACCACCACCACCACCACCCGCCATTTTCCCCCCTTGGTGTCCATACGTTTGTTCTCTACATCTGTGTCTCTACTTCTGCCCTGCAAACCAGTTCATCTGTACCATTTTTCTACATGTGTACCTTTCTTTAATCTGCATGGCATTAACTCCAGTAACCAAATGCCAGCTTCTGATGAGAGATACCTGGTCCACATCTGTGAATCAGAAAAAGCGTGTAACACGTGATAGCAGACGACTGAAAATTTATCTGCACTTGAGCACACAAATCATTCTGGATGCTCCTTTCAGTAATACATGAAGCCATAAATTAGTATCCCTTAAAAATTTAATCCTCCATAAGAAGGAAAAAAATGTAAAGACCAAATACAAAAAAGATAGTAGTCCTGTTTGATATGCGGCAGAATTATGTTTTGGTACTGTTTGAAATAGGGTGGAAAGGTGCTCGGAAATATTATAGTGTTTACCAGGCCCACATCTCCTTAAATCTTTTAGAGAAAAGCTGTTTTTGTAAACATTTAACAAAGAACAGATGGCCTGCCTTAATCATGTGGGGAAAAAACCTGGAGCTCACAGTAATACCCTGACAAAGTCTCCCAGGCCCGCCGTTCCCCTCCCAACGCCCCGCGCATGGTACAGTCTTCTCTAATGCTATTTAATTTTACAGCGGACATTTTCCCATCAATTCCCACTGCCTGACAGGTAATCAATGCCATTAACATCTGATATCACCATATAGGGCATTCCTCAAACCTCTCATTTACTAGGGCAAAAGCAGAGAATGTTAGATACCAAAGGCATTTTTAAATACATCCTTTAGGACTTCCTGCTTGACATATTTGCTATCATAATTCCATATGCCTTTTGGAGCATTATGGAATATATAAGGACTACACGTGGACTTCTGAAACTGAAACAGAATGACGGATAGTTGAACAATAAATTAAAACGATCCAAAAAGGTGCATGCTGTCCAAAAAATTACCGTAAACTAAAGATAGTCGTTTTTAGCCTTAACTTCACTTTTCGTAACATATAAATTAGACAAACACATATACAAGTTGCCTCACATAAAACAGCAGAGTAGACAGGATGTAAATTTAACCAAAGGAGAGGGGCCGGGGAGGCGAGGCCAACCCCTCCGTTACCTTTAAGCAAACATGACCCAAAACGCTCAGGAGCCTTCCTCAGAACAACATAAAAGCAATGTGTAAGAAGACACTTTTCATCCATCTCCACTGTGTTTTCCCTCCAACATTAACCAGCATTTTCTGACTTTAAAGGCTATCTTATTTAACCATATTTTGTCTTAATTATAGTCTTGAAGCCTCAACCTGCTTTCAAGGTCAAGCACCATGAATGAGCAAATAGTGTACAATGTCTCCAGTATGGACAATCCCTGCAAACCCACACCATTCTGTAATATAGGACGTCTCTGGGCAAACATTCTACTTACTGGGTGACACGAACACATCTAAAATCAAAACACTACTTTATAATGAGGAGAAGATACTACCAACTGGATGAGAGTAACATGGCACTTCCAGGAGACACGCCCCGCCCCACAAATCAGGCCGAAGGGAGACAGGCACTTTGCGAGCTCAGAGAAACGCCGGTTCTGGGGGAGAAGCGGCAGGCCAACTACGACCCACGTGACAACAAGTGCAAGCTTAAAGCGCTACACTAGGATTTAAGTGGCTTGTAAAAATACAAATATTAAATAGTCATTTAAGACTGAAAAGTACAATTCAGTTTTTGGGTTTTTTTTTTTTTAAATCACTTTGGAGACACATTCCTACTACTGGCGTTCTTCACTTCTATTTACTTTTCCAGTATCCCCCAGGTTCTCAATCCCTCCGTACTCTTCTCAAAAGGAATTCCAATATGAACCCTGAAGCTCAATCTCCAGCCAAAGGAGTGTACCAGGGTTCAAAAGATCATTCAGCAAATGTTCAGTAAGTCCCACTGAGATTTCCACATCTTTTTCTTGTCAGTGACACCGATAAAAAGAAGAGCACTAGGTAATACTTGGTGCCCAATTCATTTATTCATCCAACAGACAGCTGAGGACGTAACAGTAAACCAAGCAGCCCTGGTACCTGCCGGGGGAGAACAGAGCACCTAACCCAGGCTGATGCCAAGGAGGGTTCCTGGAAAAAAGGCAGCCAGGCTGGGACTGAAGGGGAGACACATGCTGGCTCCTTCCCCAATGGACCAGCCCGAGCAACAAACCACGTCCAGGATGGGGTGGCAGAAGGCACAAAAATGCATCGCAAGCGGCTTTTAAAACCTTCTTTGCGGGTAGGAGATCAAGATGAACAGATACTAGTTTGAGTCGTCAACTGAAATAATGTTTACCTTCGATTCTCTGATACAAAATAATACGTACAGAAATAATCTTAAGAAAAGAATCAAGGATTAGAATATTTTCTCCTTGACTAAATTTGGTATCAGAGTCAGGGCCTCAAGTTCAAGCCTTTCATATATCAGTTAGTTTTATTCAGCTCATTTTAAAACACAACTTCTAGGAAAAAAATATTGAGTGAATACTTGTATGGACACAAACACAAAGATGAAAAGCATCACGCTTGTTGGTCATTATGACTTGAGAAGGCAGAGAGTATAGGACAACATTTTCTAAGTTTAGGATTTTAAGACGTGTTCCAAGAAAAGAAGAGTCAGGTCACGGGAGTTTTGAGAATTCTGGGTTAAACAAAGTTAAGCATTTTTCTTTACTGTAAAACTCTCCAAGCCCTTACTACACTCTGAGGGGGAACAGGACACACTGTGCCATACAGGAAAAAGATATTCTTTTTCCAAGAATATCTTGGATAAAAATGCTCTTCAAAATACACTCTGGATTACACTGATACAGTTAATCCATCACCTCTGTGGCAGGGATGTGAGAGTGTGAGAGAGAACAAGAGAGACAGCACGCGCCAGTCTCAAAGCAGTGCTTATCAAATGTTTCAAAAGATAGTATATGACTCTACGAATAAATACAATTTTATATAAATGCACTGAAACAGCTTACTCAATTATGCTCAGATGTAGGAATAAAACAGGAATATTAGGATAATCATATAATCTTCTGACCTGTACAATTTCCATTATAATATATATGCAGTGAAGATAATTACTAAGTTAAATAAAAGGAATTTTGAAATATAATAACTTATCTTAGTGTGTCCCTCAGAAGAATCATTAAATTTTAGAACTGAAAAAAAAAATTTTTAATTACTGTGAAGTAACTCATCTAAAAATCATCTGAAGGCATTTTTGAACCTTCGGTTTTCTGCTTACATTTTGTCCTTAGACTAGATCTGCCATATGCACAGAATCTTTAACAGCTACAAATTAACGTGAGCCACTGTGACAGCATCTACATTATAAATGCATTTTGAATCACTAGAGTCCAAAATAATGAGAATATTGAACCAACTGGTCATGTTAAATTTAATGTTAAATAGCTTCCCATCATATACTGAATACTGACCACCTTCCAGTCTTCAGGGCGGAACTACGCCACAGGAAGGGTCCCATGGCCTCTGTAACATGTGACACACTATGCTGTGGTGTTTCTATGGTCAGCTGGACCAGAACAGCCCGGCGGTGAGGCTCCAGCAATGCAAACCTCCTTCCTAAGTCTGAGAAGCGCTAAGTGGCGCGGACTCCCTGTCACTGGAGGAGAAGGGGGCGTCTGGCCGCCGCCCCTCACTCTCTCCACCGCCCACTGTGTCTGTGCCACCAGGCTCAGGAGGTGCTGGCCCGAGGGTGCGGCTCTGTGGCCACCATGCCAGTTGGGTAACAGGTCAACTCTACTCCTCAGAAAAAGCACCAGGCCAAGTAACAGGCTTGCACTTAAAAACCATGCAGTGAAATAACGTTTGTCACACACACACACACACACACACACACACACACACACACACACACACACACACACACACACACACACCCCCAAGGGCACAGAATTGAAGTGATGTTAAAGTTCTGAAATTTGTTTTTTGTTTTTGTTTTTTTTGATGTTTCTCCACAAGGGCCTGGGAAAACTAGCTTAATTGTTTGGACAAGAGTTGAATGTCGTTTTAACATGTGTTGGTTTTCCAAAAACTGTATGCGAGTCATCAGACCACGCCCCTGACCTTGAGACTCTCCCATCCCACAGTACTTTTAATAGAAGGAAGGGAAACGCAGAGGGGCCCAGAGGAGCATCACTCCTCTGGGCAGGGGAGAAACAAAAACCAGCACAAACTCGACACAATTCAAAGCCACTCGCTGGAACGATGAGTAACTTCCTAGGCCTCCTGGACCGCACACAGGGCAGCAGGCCCTGCAGGCAGCCGGGCCGCCCACCCATAAAGGTGACACCCATTCTCCTCCAACAGCAGCCCCCCAAGAAGAAACAGGGCCTGCAATTGTGGCATCATGGTGCCTCTGACTTACAATAAGCAAACCAAACTCTGAGCCCAGTAGGGGAATCCGAGACACAGTCACACTTTCACCCTCTTGCTCTGAATGTCTCGGTTCCTAAAGGCGGTAAATCATCAAGTGTTGTCTTTTACCAGACATTGCCTGCTAGAAGTAAAAACAGAAAAGATAACGTAATGTGCTCAGGGTCCTTAGCAAAGTCATCGGTATTGTCTCTCCCGTCCCTCGGTTTTTCTTCCTTCACCACGGTGCATATGGTGCCCTACCCTTAATAGGCTCCACTCCACAAATAGCAGGGAACGAGGGTCTAGGAGAACCAATCCCAGTTCGTGGGCATTTCTCTTCCTTATTTCAAGTTATCTCTAAGGCCCATACTGTTCTCAAAGGAGTGTCTGGAGGCTGGACTTTGGCAGCAGATACCCAGAGGTGAAGCCACCCAGCTTACCAGGGATAACACTCGGCAAAACACAAGACAGCAGGGCTTCTGGGCTGGTCGACATGTTTTAACATAAATAAATCCTATTCAAGGCACTAAGGACAAAGACCAAATTTACATACTAAAAATCATTTCGTTCAATTCAATCTTTTTTTTTTTTTTTTTTAAACCGTACACTTCCATTGTTTTTAGCTCTCACTGGTGTACCTAAATTGTAAGTTTGATCCTCAAGTCAGAAAGGTGAACTGTATGGAGTTTGGCTCTGGAGAAGCAATTTATTCCAAGTTTGCACTGGTCTAAAAAAGGTCAATGTTAAAGGTAACTTACTATAAAGCAGAAACTAACACACCATTGTAAAGCAATTATACGCCAATAAAGATGTTAAAATAAATAAATAAATAAAAATAAAGGTAACTTACGGTGCTATTCCTATGAATTTAAAATGTCAAACCTCAGTAGACTGAAAGGAAAATGTGCCTTTTTACCTAACACTGAACAATCCCAAGGGTGTGTGTAGAAATGGGAATAGAACAATCTTTCAGGGGAAAAAAAAATCCATTTATAAAGAGCTTGGCGATAAAGCTAATTTACACTCGGCAAGTTCTCCAGGATTCAGAGCGTTTGAGTACAGCAAATCTAGTTGGCAATAAATGCTTAATGATGGACTGCTTCGGTCCTATAAAAAAAACTCATTCACATCTTGTAGGAGGCCGAATTCTAAGGTGACCCCATGACCTCTGCATCCTGGCCGTGGAGGCACCTGTGCTGCAAGCCAGCGGAACATGGCAAAGCTGAGAGGGTCTCGCAGGTGTGATTAAAGGGCCCAAGTCAGTTGGTTCTGAGTTACTCAAAGGGGAGATTACCGTGGGTGGGCCTGACTTAATCAGGGGGCTTGTGAAGAGGGTGTGGGCCCCCCTTGAGGGCCAGACACTCCCTGTTGCCTGCTAGGAGGAAGCCCCCATGGTCAGGAGCCAAGGGCAGCCTCCAGGGGTCAAGGGCAGCCTCCAGGGGTCAAGGGCAGCCCCAGGCAACAGGCAGCGCAGGCTGAGGCCCCAAGTCTCACAGCCGCCCAGAATGAATTCTACCCACAACCTCAGTGGACCCGGAAGCTGATCGTTGCCCAGCCAAGGCTCCAGATGTGAACGCAGTCCTGACACCTGACTGTAGCCCGGAGAGACCCCAAGCGGAGGGGCCAGCTAAGCTGCGCTCAAATCCTGACTCCCGGATGTGAGGGATAAGAAGGCAATGTTGTTTTAAGCCACGAAATCTGTGGCAATTCGTTATGCAGCAATAAACAATGCATACCTTAAAATCCTCTGCCACTCAAAAAGGAACTTTTTTCAGTCTTTTTTGTCCATCCAGGATCCCCCTTCCATGCTAGACATGTCTCTGTCCGCAGGAGGACGGACAGCACAGCAGGACTTCCTTATCCCTTTGCGATGCTGCTCGGCTGAGGGTCACGCTGAGCCCTTCTGTGCCAGGCACTGTTCCAGGCTCACAAAGAGGTTACGCATTTGTCCAAAGTCACAAAAAGCTGGTTGTAAGAGTCAGGAGTCAACCCAGGCCACCTGTCTGCAGAGCCCACATCTCAGCCATTACACGGCTCACCCATTCCTGCCACAGTGCCTTCAAAGAGGAGGAAGACGTGATGACACCGAGAGCTGGGTGCAAGGTAACAGCTGGACAGAGGTGGGACCCTCTCCGACACGAAGAACCCGGATGACATAAAGGGTGTAGCTGTTACAGGCAGGCTGGAGCCTGACACTGTGAGACAGTTAACTAGCATTGAAACCATCACAGGCAGAAGATCTTGAAAGAAAATCGCTTCCTTCCAGTAAAAGAGAAAGAAAGGAAGGAAGGGAGGAAGGAAGGAAGGAAGGGACAAAGAAGAAAAGGAAAAGAAACTGCGCTACAAGCGACATCAAAGGTCCCTGATAATGTATTTTAACAGGAAATTTATTGCACCTTAGAAACAGTCAGTTTAACACTTAAAGGGGATTGTGTCCCCATGACTCCTTCCAGCTGGAATTACACATGAAACAGAAGATACCAAAGCAATTAAGTATTTTATAAACACTGCTGAGGGGTCAAAAAGAGGGAGGTTCATTCACTGACTAATAATGCAGTAATAAACAAACAGCAATGTTATGCAACTGAGAAAATTATTATAATTGAATCTACACAGCTGGGCAAGAATAGAAGCCTGGTTATGTATATCAGCTCACAAATGCTTTGTGTGGGTAGGTTTTAGTTTTAGAACTGGTTTTAGATTTGAGACCCTTTAACAGTCAGATTTTTTTTCTCTCAACCGAATACAATTCCACAATTACAACTGCAGAAGAGAAAACTTAATGAACTGCCCCACCAATTATTTGCTATTATTTGTACTACGGAGGAATAAGTGTGTACAGAGCGGTGAGGAGGTGAAACTTCCTTGCGATGCACTCATTTCAGATCTCTTCCAGAGACATTTTATCTTGTTTGTGCACGGCGATATGAATAATGAATGACCATGACTGGGGCACATACTGGAGGGAAAGCCCAGAACAAAGTTGCTTTTCACATTTTAACATTCAGCTCCCACTGTGTTCTTGGAGTTTCCTTCCCACCTTGATATTTCCCCCTTTGCAGAAGATAGGCAGAGAAACACCGCCAATTACCACATTTAAGTTTACACAGATGTGCCTAACAGGGACGAAAGAGTGACTAGTATATTTCCCTTGAACTGCTGAAGTTGCAGCACTAGAATCAGAGAAACATCATTATTCTCTGGGGTTCAAGAACGAGCTTGGTAAAAATCCACCGTCCTTCCACCAATTAAATGTAGTTAAAATACAAACCAAAACAAGTTTCTTTTCAGACGATATTCTAGCTGGATGTTACCCTTATTACTCCATGAATTCTCTTCTTAATTAAGTGACTAAATCTGAACAAATTTGTGATCTATGTCAAGTTCCCTTCTGCCTAAAACCTGACTTCAAACACGAAAGGATGATTAGCTAACCACCAGGGCAGAAGTACCAATGTATCTTCGACAGGCACACATTTTACATCAATGGTATCTATTTTTATGAGATAAAAGTACTAAAGCTTTAATGGTGGCAATTAAAACAGCCAAGAGTTTGAGTAGCTCGATGGCTGAGTCACAGACCTTTTACCTATAATGGGATCCATTATATCCCTGAGCTCAGTTTGAGGGAGTAAAGGAGGAACAGATTTTTAAATATGGTGATAAAACAGCAGTGCCCTCTGAACTAAGTAAGCTGTTTTAGTTTAAACCGCTGCGTGACTTACCCCGCGCCTAATTCAAGCACCCTCCATTCAAGCAGCCTTCCTCATGGCCCTCAGATACCTGTGTCTATCTGAAACTGTTTGAACAATTTGAAGACGCTGTTATGTAATGATGTATATTTTGAGTAATCTGTTTCTATTTTAACTTATTTATATTTAAAAATTCATCACTTTTTTGAAAATGTGTAACTTCAGATGACTTCTGACAAAATATCACTTATGCCTAAAATAATAAATATTTGTATTTGTTTGTTTGTTTGTTTTTGTTTTGGCGGTACGCGGGCCTCTCATTGTTGTGGCCTCTCCCGCGGCGGAGCACAGGCTCCGGACGCGCAGGCTCAGCGGCCATGGCTCACGGGCCCAGCCGCTCCACGGCAAGTGGCATCTTCCCGGACCGGGGCACGAACCGGCGTCCCCTGCATCGGCAGGCGGACTCTCAACCACTGCGCCACCAGGGAAGCCCAAATATTTGTATTTTGATACTCCCTTTTAAAATGTAATTTAGGGGAATGAATAAGAATGTATTTATTCACAATGAGATGGTGTGTTTGAGCAATATTTACGTATGGGCATCAGCAAACAAAGGAGCGAAGGTTTTCAATGGCGGTTTAACATTGTTATTCAAAAGTATTAGGATGATCAACTCTCTAGTTGCAAAATTTAATAATCATCTAACATCCAGTCCAACATTAAACACTTCTCTAATTCAGGAACCCTAAAGGTTTTCTCCTTTGCTTTCTATTACAGCAAATCAGAAATAGAAACAGAAATTATCTTGGGGACAATCTCACAACTGTTTCTATCTGTTACCATCCTGACCCCAGGAAGAGCTGAGAAACAGGAAACAACATGCAGAAAGGATTTACCTCCAACCAGGAAGGACCCAGCCAACAGGGATGAGGCCAGCCACGGAGCGGCCTTGGCCCAGGGCGCCTGAAGGCAGTCGAGGTCTCTCGCAGCTGCAGTGGGTCTGCACCCACACCAAGCACGCCAGCGTCAGCCAGGCACTCACCTGGGCACGTTCCTCTGTGTGCTGGCAGCTCTTTTGATATAAGTCAGATGAAGGAATAACAGGAGGATGGACTAGAGGATTCGCTATTAGGTTTGGCTTTGGGGATTTTCTCTGGGGGGCTTTAACAATCAAGTGTGAAGACACTCTTCTCAGGATGCCTCAAATTCCTGTCTGAAAGATGAAGAAGTGGGTGAGTTCATCTGTAAAGCCTTCTAACTCTAAGGCTCTACAGTTGGATATTCTCTACTGCTAAGATCTGGCTTCAGGGCTTCCCTGGTGGTGCAGTGGTTAAGAATCCGCCTGCCGATGCAGGGGACACGGGTTCGAGCCCTGGTCTGGGAAGATCCCACATGCCGTGGAGCAACTAAGCCCGTGTGCCACAACTACTGAGCCTGCGCTCTAGAGCCCATGAGGCACAACTACTGAGCCCACGGGCCACAACTACTGAAGCCCGCACGCCTAGACCCCGTGCTCCCCAACAAGAGAAGCCACTGCAGTGAGAAGTCCACACACCGCAACGAAGAGCAGTCCCCCGCTCGCCACTAGAGAAAGCCCGCGCGCAGCAACCCAACACAGCCCAAAATAAATAAACAGATAGATAGATCTGGCTTCAGCCCTGCTTAAATAACTGGCCCACACGTCCAAAAGGAAATGAGCAGTTGTAAAGTGAAATGGGAAGCGAAGATAATTTCAGAGGGAACTATTAAGGAAGTTTCTTAAACACAAAAAAATAAATAAAACTGATTTGAAAATCTACAATAGAAAGCCCAAATTAAATGAGATACATCAGAATCAGAAATATAAATGAAATCTTAAAATATACAATTTACTTTTCCCATTTATAAAAAGGAGAACTTTTATAACTGCATTGCAATAATTTATAATCTCATTTCATCAATACCTAACCTCTACAAGGTTTTCTCCCAGTTAAGTTTAGTCTCTGCTCAATATAATGTGTCACAGCATTTATTAAACATCGCAGTACGCGCCAAATACTACTACTTAGGTATAAAAATCCATTCATGTTTGTGAACCCCTGAAGTCCTGGATCCACACCACATAAACCATGGGGAGGTGACAGGGAAGGGGAAGGACAAAGGTGGGGCAGGAGGGACAGGAAGCAGCGTCGCTCACAGGAGCCCCGGGGCCCCGAGAAGGCACACACGAGGCCCACTGCACAGGGACCATCTCCCAGCCCTGAAAGGTGTGCTGAGACTTTTGGAGCGAGGCACGGTTGACTTCAGGCAGGCAGGCAGGCACAGGGAATTCCCGGAGACCCCGAATTCCTCACGACACTCACTGCTCAGCGCGGGCCGCAGCAGCACAGATGCCCATCACCCGGGGGCCAGGCAACACCTGCCCCGCAGCCGTGTGCGGGCTCCCCACGGGGCAGCCTGGTAGCAACAGGCTTTAAGAACGGTCATTTACAGAAGTCGGCCTCGGGAATGATGTAAATAGCGACGGCCTCCAAAGGTACCTCACTTCTCTCCACCTTCGACCCCCTCCGCCCCTCGCTCGGATTCTCAGCGACCAACGGGGCCTTTCCTGAGCCCACATCCTCCTGCAGCCGGTCACCTGTCTCTGCCCCCCTTTAGAACAGAATCCTCCAGAGAGTGAGCGTTTGCTGCCTTCCTCTCAGTAGACAGAGTTCACACTCACACTCCACCCGGGCGGCCGGCCCTCCTCCTTTGGGGACCGCAGGCCCCTCCCTCCCTCGCTGCTCCTGGCCCGTCCGTCCGCAGGAGCTGACACAGCCCTGCCTGCTCCGACCTCAACCTCTCCGCTACATCTCCTGAGGTGCGCCTTCACGTTTGGATCTCAGATCTACGCTTCCTCCCTCCTAGGGTGCCACTGCTCTAAACACCGCCCACCCACGGCTGATGGCTCCCAGGGTCCCTCCCAGAGCCCAGACCCCTCCCCTGAGCTCCACGCTTTCCTATGTGACTGTCTACCTGACACGGCAACCTGCACGCCCCAAGAGGCATCCCACACTTAACGAATTCCAAACCAAACTCTTGATTTCTCTACCAGCCCCATGAACTGTCACTCCCTACCAACTCCAGCCCCATGAACTGTCACTCCGCCAGCAGCAGGAGCCAGATGCGCGGAGTCACCCCGACTCTCCACTGGGTCTCACCTAACGCTTTCAATCCACTATGTGAGTCCTGTTGGCTCCACCTTCAGCAGACAGGAAATGGCCTCTGATGCCGTCTCCACACACCAGGAGGCCGGCCTGGACCACTGCCACAGCCTCGATAACTGACCCCTGATTTCCAGGTCTGCCCTCGGCCCCAGTCTGTGTGCTACACAGGCCGAGTGATCCTTCAAACATGTAAATCAGACCATGTCACACCTCTATTCAAAACCTCTAGTACCTTCTCATTTCATTCATGGTAAAACCAAAAGTCCTCAGCATGGCCTACAAGGCCTCAAATGACATGGACTCTGGTCACCTCCGTAACCTCATCTCCTACAATCCTCCCCCAGCCCCACCCTGGCCTCAAACTACAGATGTGTATGTAAAATTGCATAAATGCACTGACTTCCTTCTCCCTGAATATATTTTTTAAAAACAGCATTATCCTACCAAAAGAAGAAAAAAATTGAGGCCTTCCACTCCAACCCTTTTGACCACTTGCTTATTGTCAGACAACGAAGGCCAAAAGCCCTTCCACCTCGGGACCTTTGCACAGGCTGTCTCTGTCCTCAGAGCTCTTCACCCAAGTTTCTCCACGGCTACCTCCCTTGCTTCCGTCAAAAGGGCTGAGGCAGGGCTTCCCTGGTGGCGCAGTGCTTGAGAGTCCGCCTGCCGATGCAGGAGACGCGGGTTCGTGCCCCGTTTCGGGAAGGTCCCACGTGCCGCGGAGCGGCTGGGCCCGTGGGCCATGGCCGCTGAGCCTGCGCGTCCGGAGCCTGTGCTCCGCAAATGGGAGAGGCCACAACGGTGAGAGGCCCGTGTACCGCAAGAAAAAAAAAAAAAAAAAAAAAAAAAAAAGGGCTGAGGCAGCAACAGATTAACGCAAATATAACAAAATGTCAACCGGTGATTTCCGGTAAACGATAAACGAGTATTCATTGCATTAATCCTTGAAGTTTTTCTGTAGATTCAAAATTTTTCAAAACTCAAACTTGGAGGGGGAAGCCCTCCTTTGCTTCCACATAATTACTCCCTCTTGTACCTTGTTTCTGACCCTTCTTCCCTCATCTGCCCTTTCCTGACCCTCCTCCTTCCTCTGTGGTTTCCCCCAGGTCTGGGCGTCCCCAGGACCCCAGTCTCCACGTGACACACTCCCGCAGGCCCGGATGCTCAGTGCGCTGAGCCTGGATGTCGCCCCAGCACCACAGGGCCGGCCGAAAACCAGAGTCACGCTCCTCTGGCAACAGCCTTGCTCTCCCACCTTGGATAAAGTCGCCGTGATTCCCGGTCACCCACCCTTGTTTCCCCCTCAGCCTCACTGGCCACAGCCCACCGGTGGCCAAGACCTGCCTCTCCTCCGGCCCCATTCTCCCCTCCATGCCCATCCCTCTCCCGCTGGGCTCGCGTTCTTCACTGGACTAACCTGCATCGCAGTGGAGACCACTCTAAAACACAAAGCGCCTCTGCTGCTTTTCTTTGTACCATTTGTCGGCGATTCCCCATCAATTACATCTAAAACGGAGCCGAGCTGCTGGAGATGGCTGGTCAGGGCCCTCCCCCCCGCCCCCTCCCAGCCCTGGGTCCACCTCTCCCCACCACACACACCGCCCCCCCAGGCCAACAGCTCCGGTCACACCCACGCACTTTGCTCTTTCCCAACTTCGCGCCTGTGGACAAGTCACTCCCCGGCCTGGAATGCCTGTTGCTACTCTCTCCTCCCAGTTAAATCCTACTCCATCCTCAAAACTCAACCCAAACGTAACCTCTTCCTGAGGCCTTCCCTGATCCCTCCAGGTAGAGTCAAACAGTCTCACCAGGCTAGTAACACCACATCACTTGGCTATTTACCATTAGATCCTTCTAGACCCCGGGACTATAAGCCTCTGAAAGACCGTTTTCGTATGTACAGGTGACCCTTGAACAAGGATTTTTTTCCAACAGCAAATGTTATGATACTACACAGTCGAGACTGGCTGAACCTGCAGATGCAGGACTGTGGATACAGAGGAACCATGGACACGTGGAGGACCAACTATAACTCATACTCCGATTTTCGACCGTGCAGAAGGTCGGTGCCCCAAACCCCCGAGTTGTTCAAGGGTCAACTGTATATAGGACCATATAGATAACAGAATATGTGTCTGTCTTATCTCTCCAACACCTAAAGCACGAGCTGATATATATACCGTAGGCCTAGTATTTACCGACTAAATATCAGACCCTCCCCAAGTCTCCTTCAAACGTTACAACAGATGTCACACCTCCAGCCTCTGTCCTGATCACGTGCACACCCTTTGGGAGCTCCTTGCATCCTTGCAGCAGCTGTACCCGCAAGGTGCCCAGAAGGGTGCCTTAAGCCACTGTGGACCTAATAAATGCATACATAAGTGGGCACACATTTTACTGACCAGTCCAAGGCAATGTTGAAACATTTGCTGTCCATTGAAAGAACCGTATTCTGCCTTTTGTCTGCACAAACTTCATCATTATTCCTCTTTC
>NW_006799066.1:947606-959956 GCF_000442215.2 Lipotes vexillifer | reverse complement strand
TCTTTCCCTGACTCACGTATCACCTGTCTTCCTGGCCCTGCAAATAGCTAAGTTGTGTATCTACTCCCATACAAGTCTGCACTTCTCTCTTTTCATTGCAGTTACATCACTGTTTAACTGGAATTTTTTGAAGGGGAGAATAGCTTCTTTTATGTATCTCCACGACCTCACATAGCGACTGGCACGTTCTAAACGCTCAAAACTGCCGACCGATGAATAAATGGAGAATGAACGGATGGGTGGACAGATGGGTGCGGTTCTCACCTCATCTTTAAATATCCTTAAATAAGGCCTGACAGGCACCAAACGTTGTCCCTCTGCAATGAACTGAGTACCATCCCTTATCTCATTCACAACAAAAGCGCTCCTGGGGAAGACATCTAGAAAGAGTTCTCAGAATTTGACCTCCAAAAAATAAAAAGGTACAGACATTTTCCTGCAATTGCTGAACTACAGTGATCATATATTTTTATCTAAGATGGCTTTTAATTTCCCTGTATGTAAATTTTTAAAATTCGAATGACTTTGAACTGTGAAATATTTCAGCTGCTTTAGATGGAAGGTTAAGGCACGTTTGCAAATGCTGCCACACGCTTGCTTCTCTTTTTTGCTCTGACCACAGCCCATCTCTCGAGAGGGTCGGGGGGAAGACCATCTGTCTTCTGCTGAAGCCCAAGAAGAGAGGCCTGGAGCCTGCTGGAGGGATGGATGGCCCAGGGGTCTGCGCTGGGTTTAAGGAGCTCTAGTCCCAGTTCCCAGGCCCCAAGGTCATAAAGACCCTAGACTAGGCTCCGTCACCATGAAGCCCAATTTCCTACGTGGACCTCAAACTCCAGAACCTCACTCACCATCTTACTTCCTTACCCTCTACTGCTGAAACAAACACACCCAAAACGCTTGCACTCTTTTTGCTGATGTCTTCCACCTACCTGTGAGGCCACCACTCACCACTAAGCAAGTGAGCAACGTGGTGGCCCGATTCTCCCTCCCCGACCCCTACACACACTGCCGCTGTCTTCGTTCCAGACCCGATACCTCCCGCCCACCTTTTCCCAAGGCCTGTGACGTCCAAGGCGGTGGCCACCAGACACGCGTGGCCTCAGGGCACTGGAAATGTGGCAGGCCTGACCTGAGAGGGGCTCCAAGTGTAAATCACACCAGAGCTCAAAGAATTAGGGGAAAACGTGTGAACTATCCCGTTAATATTTTTGTATTAGATACTGTCTGTTGAAAGGATATTCAATTATTATATGCCGAAACCATACTTTGGATATAGTACATTACATTAAATATATCTAAATGAACTCCACTGCTTCTTTTTGCTTTTTTAATGTGACAACGAGGCGATTTTACTCCACACCTGGGGCTCACATCCGGTTTCCAGGGGACAGCGCTGCCCAGGGCAGCCCTCAGTTTCTTTGCCGGCCTCCCCCTGTCATCTGTCTTCCTCGCCCACCCTCCCCAGAGTCCTCCAGGCGGCTGCCCCGTGACCCTCGGATCTGGCTGCCTTCCACCAGCAGGGGCAACCCAGCCCAGAAGGCACTTCCTCCGGCAGGGGGGTCCCTCAATACCATTCTCCCCACACCCCCTTCCCCACTACAGGGCCTCCTCTCTCCCAGGCTCTGCTGTGGGGTGTCGCACATTGGACGTGCCCTGCACTGGGAATACGACACAGAAGGTGACGGACAGGAGCCCTCACCTAACTTAGAACACAGCGGGGGTGACAGAGAAAATACCCTGTCAAATACTCCAGCAAAAATAGAGTCACAGGAGTAGTTATGATATAATAATGAGGCATTAACAGCAGTAGTCACTTACGGACAGCAGACCATGCGCCAGGCACAATTCTAAGCACACCACGTGTAGGAT
Source organism: Lipotes vexillifer (assembly GCF_000442215.2). Taxonomy (NCBI): domain Eukaryota; kingdom Metazoa; phylum Chordata; class Mammalia; order Artiodactyla; family Lipotidae; genus Lipotes; species Lipotes vexillifer. The sequence continues at coordinate 958,087 of NW_006799066.1, read as the reverse complement.
CTCACTTAATCCTCCTAACAGCAGTATCAGACAGGTACTAGTATGATTCCTACTGTAGAGATGAGAAAACTGAGGCCCAGAGAAGCTATGCAGTTCGCCTGAGGTCACACAGCTCGTAAGTGACGGAACCAGGACACTGCTCTTCCACGCTGCGCCCACTCCCAAGATGAGTGATGGCACAGCTGCTATGGACACAGAGGGGCAGCCCAGACCCCGCAATAGGTGGGGTGAGAAAAGACATTACAGAGCAAGTGATCTCTACACTACAGGCGAATGTTCTGGACGAGAAGTCCTGGGGTGACAAGGTCTGGAGGAACTAGAATCGGTTCACTGTGTCTGGTGCGGGGGGAGAGAAAGGGCAGCAGGTAGAGGAAGACAGGGCTTTGCTCATCTGTGGTTGCAGAAGGAGCTTTTCTAAAGAACCTGCAGGGTCTGTGAAGCCATGAGACAGGCCGACCCAGAAGCCTGGCGAAGGACAACCCAAAAACCGGGGAGATGGGCCCCTCGCATGGCTCCCTGATTTAAGAGGAGGGGGCCCTGCAGCGCTCACTCCCTGTCCGACGCACCAGCCAGAACCTCCCATCTTGACCAGTGGGAAACCCAGTCCTCGGGAGGAATTCTAGTGGCCCTGCCTAAGGGCTTCTGAAGATTGTACTAATTTTATCCAACGGAGACATACACCTAGACGTTAAGGAAATTTCTGATTACAAGGTTATGGAGTAGAAATGTTACAAAACCACCAGCTTAAGCATTTCCCCAAAGCAGCCAACAGGGATTCAAAGTAACCCCCAAGCACATCTTCCTTAAGCATCAGAATTTTTGCTTAAGGGCTTGGGGTGAAGGGGGAGTTAAATGATCAAATAGCTAAGCAAACATGACACATCTGAGTGGACTGCAAACTTCACTTTCATTGTAAAGATGAAACGTGAGATTTAGAAGAAATGCTTATCTTGTCAGTCAATTCAAGCAACACCACAGGACACCCCCTAGCCCCCGACACACACACACACACACACACACACACACACACACACACACACACACACACGGGTTCATTCTTTTTTTTATTTTAGTGACAGCACATGGTAGGGAAGTGGGACAAGCAATACGCCAAGATTTCTACGCAACCTGGTACATGGTAGCTGCAGAGTGTTGTTATAACCATCTCTAGGTGAACTGCTACCTCAAATTCAGAATTCTGCTAAAATTTAACAACTAAAAAAAAGAGTGATGTTGGCGAGAAGCATATAAGGATATGAAAAGGGTTGACCTTTAAGACTGAAAACTGGTAAGATTCAGTCCTCGTCTCACCAGATCTCACAGTTAAGAGCATTTGACACCATGCATGGCTCCCTCCTGGCAACCCTCTCCCCGCCTGGAATCCAGGACGTGCACCTGGCGGTGGTCTCTCCTTCTCATTGTACTTTCCCGGATCCTCTGCTCTAGTCTAGAGTATTAACAATGGGCTGCACAAGAGCCCTAGCCTCACTTTTCTCTTCTAACCATCTGCTCTAAATGACCTCGTCGAGGCCTATGGCAGCATATACCACCTATGCAATGGTAACTCTTAAAACTCCTCCCCAAATTTCCATACCCGACTACCTATCTGAAACCTCCACTGGAGTCTAGAAGCATCTCCAAATTAACATGTCCAAACCAAACTTGAGTTTTCTGCCCTAAGATGCCATCTCCAGATCTCGCAACTGCTCGAGTCAAAACCTCGAGGGCTCTCTCTCTCTCAAACCCCATTTCCAATCTGTCGGCAAAACTGTCACTTTCTACTACCAGCCCCTAGTCCAGGCCACCACTGCATCCTGCCCGATCAACAGTCCCCTGTGGGACCACATATGCCCTCCTATCTAGTCCTCATAGAGCAGAGTGAGCCTGCTAAAATACACAACACATGGCGCCACTCTCATGCTCAAAACCCTGCGATAGCTTTCCATCTCACTCACAGTAAAATTCAAACTCTTTACCATAGCCCACAATACCCTACCTGATCTGACCCCCTTTCACTCTTCTAACCGAAGCGCCTATCACTCCCTCACTCTCTCCCTCCCTCCACTCCAAACACACTGGCCTCTTTGTGCCCCTCAAACATCCCAAGCACATTCTTGCCTCAGGGCCTTTGCACAGGCTATACCCTCTTCCGCCAGATGTTTACAAGACTTGCTCCCTTTACTTTATTCAGGTTTTCTGCTCAGTGTCAGCTCCCAAGGAGGAGTCTCCTCAGCAGCAAAGAGTTTAAGTAAGAAATATCAAAAGGGGGCAGTGCCAGGGGGCAAATGCCTGTTTAGTAGTGATGGTCATGCAGACCGACACAATTTAACGTATTTGTTTGAACTGAAAAATAAAATTTTTAAAGTTTTTTTGTTTCAAAATTCTTTTAGGGGACCAAAAAACGTTGAATACCTCTGCTCTATCGATTATGACTCTAGAATTGTGCTGTTGGATACAGGAGTCACCAGCCACATGTGGCAATTAAATTGCTTAAAATTAAATAAAATTTAAAATTTAGTTGCTCAGTCTCACCAGCCACAGATCAAATGTTCATAACCACACGTGGCTACAGGCTACCGGAATGGACAGTGCAGAAGACACTTCCATCCTCCAGAAAACTCACGAGGCAGAGCCGCTCTGGGGTCTTGATCAACTGCTTAATTAAGGACTGACTTTGTTTCTAGAGGAAATCCTGGATTTTACCCACAAGCATTTTTACGGCCCCAAATGCCAACAGCAGGTGAGAGATTTCCATCCACGTGACAATGCCTACTGGGAATCCAACTTTCAAAACGGAATGTTCACCCGATTACCCGATAATCTAGTTTCCAAAGAACAGGGCTCTGGCTCTACACCAGTAATATACAAAATCAGTATTTTAGACTCTTTTTTTTTTTAATTGAGTTGAGATTCACAGATATAAAATTAACCATTTTAAAGTGAATAATTCAGTGGCATTAAATATATTCACAATAATTTAGACTCTTGATGACCTAAAGAACTGTCAAATTATCTTCTGTCAAGAGCCTATCCATGACCTAATTAATAGACCGGAAGTCTCAGGGACATTGCCTAAGACGTGCAACCCGTCACCTCGGACATCCTCAGCCCACAGACTTCACCGAGCAGCCTCTCTGGGATACATCACCTGGGCCAGGTCAAGGCAGCCCTCACAGGGCAGCTTTCGCCTTGTGGCCCTGAGTGCTACGCTCCCTCGGACAGTATCATCCAGGGTCAAGGAAGGAACTAGCAGATGAAAAACAAACAAAAAACCCAAAACTATCTCCACGTGTGTTGTAAAACTACTCTTGTCAAGAAAAGTATTTGTGATGCCTGTCGACACCTCCTACATATAAAATACATCAAGCACAATTTCTCTTAGGATTTCATGCCAGGAAAAAAAAAATATCTCTGAGCGGGGTTAAAAAAGTTTCCTTCTTTCTGATGAAGAGAACGATACATCCTCCCTGCTTCCCTCTGCAAACTCACCAGGGCACTCAGCCCAGCAGCCAGGGCCGCAATTAGCATATTTCCTCGCTCTCCATTTCAGAACCTGATTTCCCGTTTCTATTTCACTCACACACACGCACACACGCACGCACACACACGCACAGTTTCGTCAAAGTTTATTTGGAAAAATATCGGCTAAGAACTATAACCTAAATTTCTATTAATTCCACTTACCCTCTGCCACTAATCATACATTAGAAAATTTGGGAACAACAATATCAATCTTAATATAGGACTAATTCACCCTAAAATAACATAACAACTAAAGTTTCTCTGCTTGTCTTTAACGCCAAATAAAGGCCAAGCACCTTCTGATCGAGAGATCCACACAGGTGCCCACGCCGACCTGGAGACGTGCAAAGTACAGCCTGGGAGGCCAGTGGGCAGGACACGGCTGGCACCCACTGGAGAAAGCGTTTTGAAATTTTTTCTTCCAGGAATGAGGAGACTGAATTTAATATCAAATTGTGAAAAATCTTTTTCAAGGGGAAAAAAATCGATTTTATCACCTGTAATAACAGCTTTTCAACTAAGAAACCAAGAACTATCAAATATCTTATATGAAGTATTTGTGACCGGATGACCTTGGGGAAGAAATTTAAACACCGACTTTCTGAAAGATCACTTATATTTGAAAACAAGACACTCTCTTCACGTTACTAAAGAGAGCGCGCTGTGTTAAGCGACAATTGGCTGGTACACAGCAAAGATTTACTCCAAAAATAATGAGGTGAACTGTGTCGGCATTACCACGTGTGGATCATTCACTATATCCTCTCTACCACGTGTGGATGATTCACTATATCCTCTCACTATCTAGCAGGGCCCATGTGGTTAAGAGGTGAGAGAATAACGGTAGAAATACAAAGCTCACACTGGCTACGCACTCAACAAAACACTGTCTTTTCTAGGTCTACTCGTTACATCTTATATTCCTGTGGTTTAAATAATTTGTCTTATTTGGTTATACACACTGAGCTGTCCAACATGTATGTCACTAGCCACATATGGCTATTTAAACGTAAATTAACTAAAATTAAATTAAATTAAATTAAAATTTCAATTCCTCAGTCTCACTCGCCTCATTTCAGATGCTCAGGAGCCCCATGTGGCTGGTGGCTTCCATACCAGACAGAGCAAACAAGGACCATTCTCACCATCACAGCAAGTTCACAGACAGCACTAGGCTACACATTTTCTACAAGCACATTACTATGTGACATCCAAAAACATGGCAGACTTTCTTTAAAAAAATAATTTGGAAAACACTAGACACTTTCTGACAAACTTCAGTACACAGCTAAGTATATTTAGAGGCATTTTTCCCCCCTAAACATTGAATTAAATGAAAGTATATGACAGGCCTGGATTGCAGCCACTCTCTAGTATTTCCGTAATGTGAAGGGAGCGCTTCATTTTACACACAGATTGTAGACTGCGGTTCAAAAAAGTAGTATGTACAAACCCCACACATGGTATTTGAGAAACACATTATATCTGGACATTAGACAATAAGAGGTTTTCCACTTACTTTTTTCTGATCTCGCTTTTCAACCAATATTGTTATAAAACGCAAAAACCCACGGTACATAAAGTCTGAAGATGCTAAGCCAAAGGGCCCCTTCCCTCATCTGCAAACAGGAGCAAAGACGCAACTATGACCTTTCCTACAGAACAATACTCGGGCTCCAGCCTCTGCCAGCTCTAAAGTGCCAGAGCTCCAAGCAGCAAACTTCAAAGAGGGGCAACAGTGTTATGAGCTGCACAAAAATCATTTCCAAAGCTGTAGACCTCACATACTCAAAAATGTGAGTCACCTTTTCTTTGGCAATGGTTTTAAAATTTAGCTACTAAATCAAACTACGACAAACTATAAAAAAAAAAAAAGATTAGGAAAGGAAACAATCAAGTGGTACGACCCTCGCAAACCAAGTGAGTTCAGAACTGCGGGCAGGGCTAATTCCCCAGGAACCCGCTCACCAAACAAATCCAACATTGCAGTTTCAGCTCAAGGTGTGTGAGAACCCACAGTGAAGACACAGCAAGATGCCAGCCAGGACGACCGGATGAAGTGGATCGCTGCATTTGTGGTTAACAGCTGTAACTTTAGATTTATATTTAACCAAGTCAAGACTCACTATATATAGGTGTAAACAGAGTTCGCGGGTTAACCTCTTGGATGCTGGAGGGAACGCCAGCCAACTTCCCTCGCAATACAAAACAGGATGCTGGCTTCACCCCTGCAGCCTCAAGTTGCTAAACGCTGAAGAGATGGGTTTCGCCTTGGTCAAAATTGGGAAGAAATTAAACACTGAGAAAGAAATTAGTATTTTATCTATAGTATCCCATTTCCTAGAGATTCAATTAAAAAGAAATACAGCAGCATGATAGCGATTTTTGCCCCCCCACTTAAAACTATTATGAATTTGTGTTTGCCCAATGGAGAATCTGACATCAGTTTTTAGGGCGCTGAGATGATGATGTTCTATTTTACACAACAAGGGAATGTTTTTCTACTTTATGATGAAGAGTAGAAAAGGGGAGAAAAATTCCAAGAGCTCATTTCAACAACCACACTTACAAAAGTTATAATAGAACAGTTAAGACTCCCTGGGGACTCACCTCGTGTCCTGCACTGCGCTAACACTTCACAGCCAAACTTCACCTTCAATCCTGGTAAGAATCTTGTGCAATTGGTACAATTATTATCCTCAGCAAACTAAGGTTTAGGGACATATCCAATTTTTTTTACCAAGTCAAAATTTTTGCCAAGCAAAACTCTGAAAGAGCGAGACTCCAATGCAGTTCCTGTGCCCTAGAACCCACGGTCTCCACAGCTCTGCACGTGCCCGTGTCCCCTCAGCTACCTCCTGCCAGCAGGGACGCACAGAGCCCAGTTGAGGCCACTGGACCCAAGAGCAGGCGTGAGGCGTCTAAACTATGAGGAGAGAAACTCTAAATGAAACAAGTAAATGGACACCTCTTCCCATTAACTTATTCTTGGAACTATATTTATATTTAATATGAATTATTATGCCAGCATCTAACGCAGCACAGCATTGACAGGATTTCCACTCAAGACTGCAACGAGGGAAACGTTAAAACCGATCTTATAATTGGGCTCATTTTTACTTTATAAGTGACTAGTTTCTTCCTTTTTTTTTTTTCCCTTCACCAATGACACCCTAGCTTAGAGACCTTACTTATAGGAAAATATTGATTTTTTTAACTTCCTTGCAAAAACTAAAGCTGGGAGCTTTAAACTCGGCTCTAAGGACTAGACCTTTTCCAAAATCAGACCCTGGAATATTTCCTGCCTTAAGCTAAGTCTTCTAGCATCGTTTCAAAGTAAGAGGGACACCTGGCTGAGTCAGAAGTTGAGTGATTGAAGGCACTGAGCACACGAGCCACTGTGGCCTCTGACCCCAGTGTGAAGGATGGGGATGCTCCGTTAACATCCCCAGAGTTTGGGGGACGACGGTTAAGGTGAAAAGGATATCAGACATTCAGAGAACTGTGAAAATAAGATGCTACCTCACTTTTCAGCAAATCATCAAACGTTTTCCCTGAAGACCTCTCACTTATCTCCTTTAATCCATGGTGTGCCTCCATGTGTTTCATCAGCTTTCCTTTGTGAAAATGTCCTTACAGTGTTAAGAGCCGCCAGAAGTGGAGTTAGCTTAGTAGTGAGTGGGCCGAGCTAAAGCCACGCTAGCGCATCACGCTAGGTCACTGCCCCAGTGCCACGGCGTTCCATGGCTACTCACAGATCACCTGGAGATTTACAGCTGCAACTCCAGAGAAGCGAGAGTAACAGCGAAATGTCAAGGTTAAGGTAAATTCTCCGTAAGTCCCCACTGTCTATTTCTAGCCACCTCCATGGTGGTATTAAAGTTCGACCATCGCTTCATGCTGACATTCTGAGGGGTTTCCAACATTAACAGTGAAAACAAACACATCACAACTCTGAATAATCCCACAATTGTATATGATGTTTTTCTAAGTTAAAGAGAAGGTTCAGACTACAACAGTCTATCTAGAGACGTGACCTAAAAATTGAACCCTAATTTCAAGTATTACCATATTCAGTAAGAAGTCTAAGTCTAGGACTTCCCTGGTGGTGCAGTGGCTAAGACTCCACACTCCCAATGCAGGGGGCCTGGGTTCGATCCCTGGTCAGGGAACTAGGTCCCATATGCATGCCGCAACTAAGAGTTCACATGCCACAACTAAGGAGCCCGCCTGCCACAATTAAGATCCGTTGCAACCAAATAAATAAATAAAATAAATATTTTAAAAAAGAGAACTTTAAGTCTATATACTGCCCCTTCATTTATTTTATTTTATTTATTTATTTATATAGCAGGTTCTTATTAGTCATCTACTTTATATATATTAGTGTACATATGTCAATCCCAATCTCCCAATTCATCCCACTACCACCCTGCCCCGCCGGCTCTCCCGCCTTAGTGTCCATGTTTGTTCTCTACATCTGTGTCTCTATTTCTGCCCTGCAAACCAGTTCATCTGTACCATTGTTCTGGATTCCACATACATGCGTTAATATACGATATTTGTTTTTCTCTTTCTGAGTTACTTCACCCTGTACGACAGTCTTTAGATCCAACCACGTCTCTACAAATGACCCAACTGTGTTCCTTTTTATGGCTGAGTAATATTCCATTGTATATATGCACCACATCTTCTTTATCCATTCGTCTGTCGATGGGCATTTAGGTTGATTCCATGACCTGGCTATTGTAAATAGAGCTGCAATCAACATTGGGGTGCATGTGTCTTTTTGAATTATGGTTTTCTCTGGGTATATGCCCAGTAGTGGGACTGCTGGGTCAGATGGTAATTCTATTTTTCGTTTTTTAAGTAACCTCCATACTGTTCTCCATAGTGGCTGTATCAATTTACATTCCCACCAACAGTGCAAGAGGGTTCCCATGTCCCTTCATTTAAAAGTACATCCAGAAACATAACTTTATTAAAGTTTTGGAAAAAGGATGATCTGAAAGTCCTTGCCTATTCACTAGCATCTCAGGGAAATCCACCCTGAGATGCTCCTGACCCCCTACGATAAGCAAGAGGCAGGGACTTCACAGCCCACCAAAGGGCAAGGGTGGGATTCTTATGCTAAGGCTGCACACCTGTCCAGCCAGCCCATGACAAGGCAGGAGAGCACAAGTTAACATCATTGGAGAAACTCTTAACCAGGTTTTTCCAACATTACCACTTGCACTGCCTTCAACATTCTCCAACTCTTTATGCCCACAGCCAAAGCAAACGAACAAAGCAAAAATGCTCTTGAGATTAAGACCTCTTACTTACAACTTAAAACAACTGTTTTTACTTTCACCCAGTTAGCGTTCAAGTCTAAGAATTCTCCTGAAATCTGTGGTACAGAATGATCTAGAGTTAAACTAAACACAGAAGGCAGCAGAAAACAGACCAAAAACGCTATAAAGCAGATGAGAAATACCATGCTCCTCACGAATGGGCATCAAAATGGCGTGTTTCGTTCAAATAACTTCCTGGGTGCTGATTTTGATTCAATCATTAAATGAAGAATTAAGGAAATCCCACCCAGTCTTCCCAGACCATCTCTCTCATCATTCAATCCAGACCAGGACACAAGCAAGCAGAATCACAAGCGCCTCTGCATCTATGTTGACTTTTTTAAATGGTGCCAATTTCTTGGCCTCTGGCCAACTTCGTTTAAGTTCTCCACTAGTACATTGACTCAGTGCCATGGCCCAGCCCCTAGAAGGTCTATGTTTTTTACACTAAGTGAAAAAAAACTGAAACCTCACTCGTGGTGATACATCATCACCTACTAAGGTTTTGCAAGGCAAAAGCACAAGTAGGGCTTCCCTGGTGGCGCAGTGGTTGAGAGTCCGCCTGCCGATGCAGGGGACACAGGTTCGTGCCCTGGTCCGGGAGGATCCCACATGCCGCAGAGCGGCTGGGCCAGTGAGCCATGGCCGCTGAGCCTGCGCATCCGGAGCCTGTGCTCCGCAACGGGAGAGGCCACGGCAGTGAGAGGCCCCCGTACGGGGGGGGGGGGGGGGGTGGGGGAACACAAGTAAAAGTTTGCTACTGACTTCCTTCGGTGAATTCAGTAACAAAGGAAGAATGAAGGCTATCTCCCCGTGGTTACTTAGAGATTATCTACAGACTGACAGCTGTAACTGCAGAGAATGGAGACTACTATCAGACAGCTAGGTTAAGATAAATTCTCCAAGTTAGGTCCAGCGCTGCTTTTCCCTTAACTGTCCCCCTGAGCCTTTTCCCAATTCTCCTGCCCCGGCCAATTATCGCTCTGCAGTGCCAGAGACTGCCTTTCTGAACGACTGATAAAACGAAGAAGAAAAAGCAGCAGAGAATAAACAGGTGAAAGGAAAAAGAGTGGAGGGGGCCGGCAGGGGCACGCGGCAGTGCATGTGTAAGAGTGAAGATGAAGGCTTTCTCCCTCATCCTTGGAGGACCAGTCTTATAAAGAAACACGCATCAGAGACAGAGGGGCAAAGAAAGGTTGAGCTGGTGGCGGCGGGGGGGGGGGGTGGTGTGTGTAAATAACTACTAAAAGTATCCAAAAATCACTTGAAACTAAAATCTTGAAAATGGCTGTAATCCACCTTTCTGAGAAAAATGTTATTTTTTTCCCCACAACAGAAAGACAGCCTTCTTTGAAATCTAAACAAATGAAATTTTACTTTGATAATCTATCTTTTCAGGAACTGATACTGATACTATACACACACACACACACACACACACACACACACACACACCTCTCCAACAATACATGTATTGTTCATATATTAAAACAGGCTACTAATTTCCCAACCTTACAATGAGGGTGCTAACACCTGTGCTGGAGGTTGACTGTTGTCATTAAACAATTTTAAATTTATATATATATCTTGCTTACACTCTGACTTGTTTTCCAAAAGAATTAGAAG
>NW_006799066.1:936721-947573 GCF_000442215.2 Lipotes vexillifer | reverse complement strand
AAAGAGTGTAGCTCTGCACTGTCCAATATGGCAGCCACCAGCCACATGGGGCTATTGGCTTGCCTTATGCAGATACAAATGCAGAAGGGCTCTGCCTGTAAGTACACACCGGATCTCAAACAGCTGTGTAAAATGTCTTTTTATTCTGATTATGTGTTGGAATATCATGGATATATTTGGTTAATTAAATATATGATACTAATGTGTAGTTTCTTTTTTTTTAATGTGGCTACTAGAAAATTTAAAGTAACACATGTGCCTTGCATTCACTGCTCCCATTATATTTCAGTTGGACAGCACTGGTCTACAACATAGTAGGTACACAAAGAAATGAAGGCCAGGTCATACCTAAATAACAAAACTCCCTGTCCATCTCAGTGAAGGCCTTGACCTCCTCCCCAGCTTCCAGCACACCGCCAATCTCTGTCCTTAACACAGTGCACGGCACATAACAGGTACTCGATAAATGTTTCTTTAATGGAGCTGAATGAAGGCAACCAAGTTACAAGATTAAAAAGCAGTATCTAAAAGTGGCTTCTTAAAAGTTAAGAAAACCCACTGGCTACTTGGGACACCTAGCAGATGGTTAACATGCAGGCTTTGAAAGTAAATTTAAAAACGAACTTCTTATTACCTACAATATTTTTTGACAGTCACAGGAAGCAATACCCTTTTACAAAATAAAAGCCACTAAGACGCAAGGCTAACATTTAGTATTCGGCTCATTTCATGCTTTCAGACTGTGGGGTGAAAGGACAGATGGAGAAGACTGCTTTTCGTTGCTCTAAGTCTACACTTGGCGTTTTCCATTTTAACCCACCGAAACGCTGCCCTCTGGATAAACCAGCTATGCTCGAGGGAAATGCCGGGCAGCGCTCACTAAGCGGTAATATATACGAACAGAGGTGGTCAGAAGAGACATGAACAGAGGCGGTCAGAAGAGACATCTTCAGTCTTCGTGAACAACAGGAGGCTCTGGGAGGGCCTCATGGACCAGGGAAGTCGAGAGCAATCGGGGAGGGGCAGGCGGCCTTAACCCACGATGTCCTGAAGGCCGGCACGTGGGAGAGCAGGGCTCCCCCTAACAGTGATGCAGGGCAGCTGCTCCAAGCAGGTCTAACCATGGGTGCCTGTCCCTGAACGTGGGCACACTCACCACAGCCCCTGGGAGCCACTTAGGTCCAAACTGGGTTTTCTTCAGAGATGATCCGTTTCCCCATCTCCACCAGACGTCTTTAGGGGTGTGAAAGTATAAGTCTGTCCGGCGTAGTATTCAGAGAGATACGATTCAAAAGGCCCTTTCCTCTACTTCTGAGCACAGTTTGCATAAATGAGGCATAAGATGCGTGCCTATTTTTTCCATAAAAATGTATTTAGTAGTTGCAGTTACTCTGCTCGTGTCTGCAATTCTGTATTTACCGGGTGAACCGAGAGGATTTCTCTACTTGAGATTTACTGGGAAAAGGTTTTCCCAGAAATGCTATTTTTTTAACGATATTCGTAACACATCACGGAAAGACAGAGGACTGGAGAAGCTGCACCACTGATTCTTCCCGATCTGTTTTATTTTAATCTTCAGGGGAAAATTAGGACACAGAAATTACTACCCACCACCTCAATCTTAGTGGTCCTTTGAAAATGCTTTCTGCTTCTGTCCTGCTTCAGCATGACTGTATTTCAGGACCAAATTAATGAGGGGAGCACACATAAATACACCCAAAATACACTTAATCCAAGGACACAATATTGCAGATCCTGAAAATCCCACCAGGATCTGCCCGTCTGTGAGCGTAATCTGTGAATCTACCTACACCTGTGTAGGCCTAAAAGCAGGATGAGTTATTCAGAAACTCAGAAACTCCCCTGGAACCTCGAAGGACAACCCACGTAACCAATCTTCCTTAGACAAGCTCTTCAAACAAAACGATGTGCTGAGCTCTCCTTCCAGGTGGTCCTCGCTGGCGTCCACCTGGCTCCGTTCTCTGCTCGCTTCCTGCTGCCGAGGACGGTGCCGGCTCCTGCCACGTCCTCCCAGTGCACCCGTGGACCCGGGGCCTGGTAGGAGCGTCCTGCAGAGGGGTCCCCCAGGCCCCGGCCCCACATGCCAGGGACACAGGCACACTCTCCTCAGCCTCACGGTTGCCAAGCCTTAAACTCTCTCCTCCTCCACCCTTGTGCGTCCTCCTCTCTGACTCAACTGATGCTCCACAGCTCAGCAGAGCTGTCGCCTGCCCCGGCACGCCCACCCAGGCTGGACCAGGCGCTGCCCCCAAGCACGCGAGCTCACCTCCGTGTTGAGCCTTCCAGGGGCTTCCTGCACCACCTCTGCCCCGACCGGCCCTTCCTCTCTCCCAGGGAGCAGGAGGTGAAGCCTCAAGGTCTGCTAACTGCTCCCAGAAGCCAAGGGAAGGAAGTGCAACAACTCTGACCGTACTTAACACTGGAACAAGTGCTTGAGATTATTTCCTAAACCCTGCGCGACAAGCAACTGTAAACATCTGCCCGATGATAACGGATCATTTGTGAGTGCCCACCGCGTGTCTGACACCATGTTAAATTCTGAGAGACGTTATTGCTAATCTCTCTATGGCTCTAACCAGGAAGGTGTATCGCCCCTCATTTTGGAGAGAATGCAGCCAGGGCCCTGAGGTTAAGGAACCTGCCCGAGGTCGTGGGGTGAGAAATCAGCTGCTGAGTCTCCGGCTCAGGAACTGCAGGCTCCGAGACCTACGCTCCTGCCCCCACACCGGTGGCTCTCAGGGTGCGGGGCCTGCAAGGTCAGGACCGTTTTTCATAAGGACCCTGAGATGTTCTCCGCCTCTCACTCGCCTTCTCTCCAGGCGTGCACGGGCTTGGCCAGAGGCTCCTGCAGACTGCACGCAGAAGCGGCTATTAGAATCCAACTCTTCGGAAAACGTAAAACAACGCCGTTAACATTCTGTTGTCTTAGAAAACAGCTGCTTTTCAGTTAAAAATGTGATGTATGTTAACGCATAATGGTTTATTATTTTTACTGATTTTAAAAATGAGTAACAAATATTTCAAACTGTCCTCAGTTTAAATTTCTAAGACAACAAATACCAACACATAAACTCCACATAAACAAAGGATCTTTGGAATCACCAGTAATTTTTAGCAGCATAAAAGGGTCTGAGATGCAGAGAAAGACAAACACTGTATGACTCCACTTACATGTGGCACCTAGAAAAGCAAAACAAGTGAACAAACATAACTACACAGAAACAGGGTCACAGATACAGAGAACAAACAGGTATCTGCTGGAGGGGAGGGGGTTGAGGGGAAGAGAAATAGGTGAGGGAGGTTAAGAGGTACAAACTTTCAGTTACAAGACAAATGAGTCACAGGTGTGAAATGTACAGTGTGGGGAATAGAGTCCACAATTATGGAATATCTTTGTATGGTGACATATCGTAACTAGACTCACTGTGGTGACCAGTTTGAAAGGTACAGAAATATCGAAGCACTGTGTTGTGTAACAGGAACTAACACAGTGTTGCAGATCAATTATACTTCAAATACAAACAAAAAATTCACAGAAAAAGAGCTGAGATCTGTGATTACCAGAGGCAGGGGCTGGCGGAGGGCGAACTGGAGGAAGGTGGTCAAAAGGTACAGACTTCCAGTTGTAAGATAACTAAGTACCAGGGATGGAGCGTGCAGGATCATAAGTATAATGAACACTGCTGTATGTGACATACAGAAGCTGTTAAGAGAGGAGATCCTAAAAGTTCTCATCACAAGAAATGTTTTTTTCTATTTCTTTCATTATGTGCTTAGATGATGGGTGGTCACTAAAGTTACTGTGACAATCACTTCATGATGTATGTAAATCAAATCATTATGCTGTGGCCCTTATACACTTTATACAGGGCTGTAGGTCGACTATATCTCAGTAAAACTGGAAGAAAAAATTAAAATATAAATAAATTATTTAATGATGGATGGATGGATGGCTGGATGAATGGATAGATAGATAGAAAAACAGGTCTGCGAATGAAAAGGAAACCACTATCCTAATCAGCTGTTGAAACAGAAGCTAGGTTTTCTCCTTCCCTGTAAATTTTTATCAAATCATCAGGCTAGTCTGGAGCGTCCATTAAAGACTGTGTCCAGACAACGAACATATGGCCTGATGAACTCTGGCCTCGGTTCTAATAGTTTCCTTTGCTGACTCTTTAATATAAATTTAAACTTATCTTCAAAGATACTTTAACATGTGATAGAATTTAGAAAATATCTGTTCCCTACCCATGAAACATCTAAAAAGCATAACTTCTATTTTTTTCAAAGTAAAAACTCAAGATAAGAAAGTCAGTAAGCGGGCTTCCTTGGTGGCGCAGTGGTTGAGAGTCCGCCTGCCGATGCAGGGGACCACACAGGCCATGTTCTCTAGCACTTCTTCAGAGTACCTTTACCTTTAGTTGAAACTGCCGGTTCTGCATCAGCATTGGTTGCCTCAGTCTTAGCTGGGCCATTCTGTTGCCTGTGGTTGTAGCTTGTTCATTTTCTTTGCAGTATAGCATTCCATCATTTGAAACTGCCACAATTTATTTATCCATTCTAATATTGATAAATTCTTTCTTTCTTTCTTTCTTTCTTTTTTTTTTTTTTGCATGGGCCTCTCACTGTTGTGGCCTCTCCCATTGCGGAGCACAGGCTCCAGATGCGCAGGCTCAGTGGCCATGGCTCACGGGCCCAGCCATCCACGGCACGTGGGATCCTCCCGGTTGGGGCATGAACCCGTGTCCCCTGCATCGGCAGGCTGACTCTGAACCACTGCGCCACCAGGGAAGCCAGATAAATTCTTTCTTAACATCTGTCATTCCTCTAGGCCTCATGTCCATACAGAGTTCAATAGATTTTTGTTGGATAAATGGAAACTAAGTAGGTGATGTGAAATAATACTGGAAAGCTATTTGGGGCCATAATGTAGAGAAACCTAAAAGTCTAGTAAGAAGTGTGCACTAGTTTCTTGGACAAACAAGCTTCAGGGAGGAGAGGTTAAAACGATGGACTATGGAGCAGATTATTTGGATTTGACAGCCAGTTCTACTTACTAGCATTTACTGTCTATATAAGTTGGGGCAACTTACCTAATATCTCTGTGCCTCAGTTTCCTTATCTAAAACAAATGGGTATCATAGGGTAATTGTAAAGATTAAATGAGTTAATATTTATAAATTGCTTAGACCAGTACCCAGCACTTAGTAAGTTTTACAGCAGCAATTGCTAAGTAAAATGGGCGTCCACTGTAGGTTTTTGAATAGGGAAGTGGCATTTTTGGTGCAGGGTGAAAGGCTAATAAAGGGAGGGCCAGCAGTCCAGTTACAGCTACTGTTTTTGTCAGGAGGCTGACTCTCATTGCCTGAATAAGAAACACTAGTGAGCAACTCACATGCAGAGAAAAAACTTGAAAATTAGAATGAGAAATTTACATTTCAAAGATTCCATCCTTTGCCTCCACAGACAAATTGTGAATGGGTGGTTTGGAATTATAACCTGTAATTAGAAAATTTTCATCTTTTATAACCATCAGTTAGTGAGCAAACTATGGTTGTTACAGCAGTGAAATTTCAGACCAGCGGGAGAGGGATTTCTTTCCATTTCACTGAAATGGCACAAAGTAAGAATTGCCCTCTTGCCTAAGCATCTGGCTGGTCTGGTGAGATTTGCAGAAATTTCCACTGGAAGTTTCCTGCAGTGAAGTTGTCTGTGTTGTGCTGGGTTATCTCATGGAGCCAAACTATGGAACAGCGAATATAACAGAGTCTGGGAAGAAACATGCTGCACTCCAACAGCATAATTTGAAAATAATTTAAGAAAAGGACCACTTATCGAGTTAGGAAAAACAATAAAGGATAGTGCAGAATCTTAGACTAGAAACCCTGGGAAGACCTGATCACCCTAGGCTGAAGGGAAAGTGGGAGGAAGTGTTTACCAGAACCTGGAGAGGGCTGAGGACAGAAGCTGTGGGCTTTGGTTGAGGAGGCATCCAACAAATGGCTCCCTGGTAAAGAGGGAGCTGCGAGAATGAACACGGGATAAATATCAGACTTTCCTCTTACCCCACCTCCCAGTCTCCTGCCAGCACACCCATTGGCTGAACCTGTCTGGGAGCTGGAAGGTGTGGGGGTCCATTGATGCAGTTCATAAGGGTGAGCCTTTCTAAGGCTCAGAGCACGTGGAGAAGGCAGAGGCATGGACCCGAAGGGGCAAATAACGAATGTCCAACAGAAACAGAGAACAATGGCATGGGCCAGGTAGCCCATTTGGCTATTTCCAGAGTCAACCTAATCTCATAAAACAGCCGTAATTAATATTAGTAGTAATAACTGGTATAGTAAAAATGTGGCTTTTATCTATTGGGCATCCCCTATGGGCCATGCATTGTACTCAGAAAGTTGCATACTTTATTTTATTTAGTCCTCACAATATTCCCATAGCTAGTATCACTGCTATCTTGCAGAATAGAAAAACTGAGGTTTAGAGAAGTTGGGTGATTTGCCCCAAATCCCATAGCTCATAATAAACAGGGAAAATTAGTTTAGTCCCATGTTTTCTAATGCCAAAGTCCATGCCCTTTTAACCACTTCATTGGTAATCAGTAAAATAATTTACTGATTACTTTTATTTGTGCATTCACTTAAAGTATTTTCTACTCAGTTAAGTGAACTTATTTGTATAAAAATAGAAGCAATGCAGAAATTATAGATTCAAAAGTTCAGTTTCATCTCTGTCCCTCAAAACATGTCCCTCCTCAGTTTTCACTGTTAATGGTAGGTTATGTCTCCTTCTTCCAGAATCTTTTTTTCCTATGTATTTACAAATTTGTATATATGTAAGCACCTACATAGCTATTCTATTTTACATAAATAGGGTCATTTTGTTTATAATTTGTTCAACTTCTTACTCTGGCCTTTTTTTTCCCCCTCTTTGGACCCCTCCCTACCATAGTGACTTATGTTATTATCCTGTGGCTTAAATACATACAGTTATATAATTAGGTGTAAAATTCCTAATTTTGTGCTTCTAGGTGGTACACAACTATAAAACCCAAATAAAGAACCAACAAAATTTCAAAATAAAGCATTAAATGATCAATGTTAATGTAATGCAGTTTAATGTAATTGAAATTAAATTGTCAGTGGTTCAGTTTAGTAATAGGAAGATGTTTTATCTTTTACTTGTTGACTTGATCCTTTTGATTTTGAGCATGATGGGCCATTATTTATGGCATGATCCTTATCATTTTATTATTTTTCCTTTTAAACAATAAACAATACACTCTCTTTTGATCCTGTGAGCAATTAATGTAATAGTGCATGCCCAAATATACTGAAAAATTTTAAAAGGACCATTTAACAAAAACATTTTCCACGTATCTCTATAATTATGTGTTCTGGTAGTGAACTTTTGCAAGCTAATTAGATCAGAGGGAGATACATACAAGGAATCCACTTTCTTCCTGAATGGTGTTAACAATTATAGTGCTATATCTGGATTAATGTCTATAGTATGACACAACTCTCCAACAAATGTTTCTCTCCTCAAACTATTGTTAAGCTTTTAGGTAGGACAAAATGAGGTAATTTTTGGCCTCCAGTTGACTTTGTTGCCTTATTTCCATTCTAGGTCTGCCTCAATTCTTTCCTCATTAGACTGTTCCATTAGAGTATACTACTGAACACTGTCATTTTCATGATGTATAGCAAAATCCCAATTTATTAAGTTACTTAAGAAACTAAAGTTTTAGTCCATGAAAATGTCTTTCAATTTTGAGTATCACTGCAAATCTCAGGATTTATGTTTATAATTGGTTAAAATAAATGACCTAAGTACAACAGCAGATATAGAATATTGTCATTTGGATATTAGGACATGCCAGCTCAAATGCATTCAGTGACGCCTATTAGAACATAGAAGTTAAATGCTACCTCTTCAAATGATCAGTTGATAATAACCTGATTATAAACCACTGTGCAAAAATGAGAACACTGGAATTAGTATCTGTTTGTGGATATTGAGTGGTCAACCTGATTGACCCAGAATATATCTATGTTATTTTTTCCCAAGAGTTTCAATCAGTCATATGAGAATAAAGAATTATAATAATCTCAATCTCAAGGTATTTGTGGATACGGCTTCCCCCGCCCCCGCCCTGGTGTAAGTGAGCGTTTCCCAGTTTGAGAATCACTGTGCACTATGTTCTACTTTCCTGCATGGGGTACAGAGGCCATCAGGATTGGTGGCAGTTACCACTCTGCTAGTTTGTACTGTGGCTTTGAGGCCCTTTTTTCCTCTTTCAAGATATACTCACTTACTCTAAAAGGTAAGAGGGAAAGTCATAATGGTGGTTATATTGGTATGTAATGACGTCAGAAATGTATTATCCTGCTGTGTAACTCATCCAGGTGGCATGACTGCCAGAAATGTGTTTTGTTTCTAGATCTTTCCTTGGTATTCAATATGGGAATATCTCGTTGAAAAGAAAGTGTCCCCTTAAAATGCTACTTGTTTTCAAAGTTACTGATAGTTAAGAAAAAGACACAAAAGGTTAATTTTCCTTTTGTTCCCCGCCCTCCCTCCTTTCCCTCTTTTCCTTTCTCCTCTCCTCCTCCTCCTTCTCCTCCCCCTCCCCCCCGCGCTGCCCTCGCCACTACTGGGGCCGCTCATCTAACCTCGCCACCCCGGGAGTATGAGGAGGAGGCGGTGCCGCCGCCGCTGCCGCCGCCGCCGCCACCGCCGCCGCCGCCGCCGCCGCCAGCCCCGTGGGGGACCTGGGGGACGGGCGGGGTGTGGTACTGCGAGTGGGGAGACGCCAGTCCGTTCCCAGGGGCATTGCTCATCATTCTGTTCGGCTGGTCCATCAGATGCATCTTTTGCTGCTCGTACTGATTATAGTGATCGAAGTGGGTCAACTTGGTTTGATTCTGATTCGCAGAGGGATGGTGGAGGGACGGCTGTAAGGAGGCAAAGCCTTGGTCTATCGGCAGCTGCTGACCCATGGGATTCACAGGATTTTCAGGGTAACCACATTCTCCCAGGCTTTCGAGGCCTTCGCTGAAAATATTCCCATCCTCGCCGAAAAGACTCATCATTCCTGGATCCGCCATCTTCTCCCAACACACGGCTCCTCCAGACCAGAGCTCAGGAGCTTGTCTGTGCTTCACTTCACTGAGGGTTTGTCCTCAGAGCCTATAATCCTTGACTAATCTTCATGTCACTCCATATTTCTTTAATTCTCTTGGACCCTGCAGTGTCAGGCAAATCTGGATAGAGGTCCTAGAAGGGGAGCGGGAGGTGGGGAAGAGGGAGGAAGAAAACAAAGAATTAGGAACAAATGATAAAAACTGCCGGCATTGTACGCATTTGAATTTGGTCTCCATCGACAATACTGATCTAGCCCCCTCACTGAGCCGTATTTTATAAACCTAGTTCACTTTAAGAGAAACTCATTAGCTTCTACCAGAAGCATTATTATGATCGGTTACTTAGAAAGCAAGCAAAACACTAACCTTAACCTTAAATTAATCCATTCACTCCACTTCCTCACGTTCCATTCTTGGATGGAACAGAACAAAAGAACACAACATGAAACGGCAGCAGCTGCCACAGCAGGCCAGCAGATGCATGAATGTCGCCAAGCAGCCCATCTGCTGCACGAAAGCCCTGGAAATGCTCTGGTTACCAACAGCCCGCCCTTAACCTTATT
This sequence comes from Lipotes vexillifer, assembly GCF_000442215.2. Taxonomy (NCBI): domain Eukaryota; kingdom Metazoa; phylum Chordata; class Mammalia; order Artiodactyla; family Lipotidae; genus Lipotes; species Lipotes vexillifer. Next base: position 937,840 of record NW_006799066.1, on the reverse strand, counting down.
CCCCTGAGCGGTGTAATCAGATGAGCAGCCACAGCACCGAGGGCTGTGAAAAGCTCAACTTAGTTAAATTGACTAGAGGATTATACAAATACCAAAATCAGTCATTTCGTACAAATTGGATATTTACGGCCCACATACAACCAACTACAGAACGGCAAACAGAGGCGTCGAAGGAGAAAGCGGCGGAGGCAAGGATGCTGGCAGGCACGCTGGCGAGCGGAGCGGTAACTCATCATTTCCTTACGTCCGTCTGACGGCAGGAACACGCCAGGCTTTCGTTCTCCGGCAACACACGCCCACCCCACCCCCGCCCCCCTGCCAGAGCAAGTCCCATCACGGGTCCCTCATCCACCCGAGGGCCCCGGGCTCTGGGGGTGGACCAGGAGCCATGCGACCACGCGGACAAACTCTAGCTGGACAGACAGTTTCTAGACGATGACCATTCTCATCAGCAGAGACAGAAACCTTTCCCCCAAACTGGTCAAAACTGAAACTTTTAACAGAATGAAGTTCAAAATGTCCATGCAGCCCTCACCCTCGCCTTGACCTCTTCTGGGACAAGGCAGGCCGGAGCAGGTAGGCGGAAAGGTGGGCAGGCCTGCCCGTAAGCATCCCCTGTTTACAGCACACGGTGTAGACTAACTACTGCTCTGCGCTTTATGCAAACAGTTGCTAACGGATTCTGGGTCAGATGAAAATAACCAACTTAAAGAATGTTTCCACAATCAAGACAGGAAAGTGTTTTTGTTGAATGCTAATTAAATCAACGACCTAATAAAGAACTAATTCACACAGGAAAAATGTCCGAAATCTTAAACATCTCTGGAATTTAACTCCTTTTTTTCCCACTTTCATAAGCACATGAAGCATTGTGTGATACTGCCCAACTTGAAAAAAACAGTATCTTGTTGAAGAACTTCAAAAGGGATATTACAAACAGGCCCCACCATAAATCCTACTGACACACGTCCACAGGAGCACGGGAATGGGGACAGCTGGAGCGGGACTGGGGACGGCTGGGGTAGGAGTGGGGTGGAGGCAGCCAGCCCCACCAAGAACCCGCGCCCCCAGCAAGGGGAGAACTTCGCCTACAGGAAATGTATGTAAACAACATTCCTG
>NW_006799066.1:930620-936640 GCF_000442215.2 Lipotes vexillifer | reverse complement strand
TTCCTGCTCACTGTCAGAACCACAGACAGCACACCTGAGAGGGTCTCCAGGTCGGCAGTGCTCAGGCGACAGCTGTCAGCCGAAGCCAAAGGTCTCCTCACTCTGCCGCTAAGTGCCATGAATTTTCTGATCTACTTTCTCCAGAAACAGAGGTCAGGCGGGTGGAAGTAAGGTGAGCATGAAAGCCATTTTATTTACAGACATGCTGCTTTAAAACCCAAACCAAAGAGAAGTCGAAATCTCCAGTGCCAAATGAAACAAATATTTATAAATTGAATTTACTCCTAAAAAGCCTACGCGGTCAGTCCTCATTTATTCAAGGCTCATTCTAGCTTTCAAGGAAATGAATACGGGAATGGACTTGATAAGAACTTAAAACCAGCCGTGCAGACTAACCACTTACCAAAATAACCTTTCAAATTAGCTGAAGGAAGGTAACGTCTAGTTGCCTGTCCTGGGTGGCCTTTACAGGATAATGGTGGCTTCATCCTCCAGGGCCCAGCATGTGTCACGGGAGGAACTGCTACGGACTGGATGTGTTCCCAGCCAGCTCCAGAGGGAAAGGAGCCCAGGGGGAGGAGATGGCTCGGTCCACTGCCTGGAGGGGCAGCATGGAGTTGGCACTCACTTTATAAGGCTGAGCAGAAAGGGAAAAAGAACTTGACTACAGGCCCAGGGGAGGGACAAAACAGAGCACTCACTGTGAGTAATCCTACCCGACACTTGGGTCTCCAGTTCCCGGCTCCTTCCACCAAGAGGCCATTTCCCAGCAGCAGGAAAAATGGCAGCATTACCTGGTACAGCAAACGTTGTCACCCACCACAGCTGCGACCACGGTCACGTGAAGTCCGGGCACAGAAGTCCAAAAACTATGGCTTTAGTGTGTCACCGGTCACCACTTACGCTTGCTGGGGCAGCCATCACGGCCTTCCTGCCCCTTTTCTGACCTCAAGACTCTGGCTAGCGACTATGCTAGGAATCCATCTGGTAGCTGGATTTCATATTTCTGATCTGAGCTAATCTAATTAATTTATTTTTGTCTTTTTAAATTTGATCAAGACCATTTGAATGCCCACTTTCCCAAGTCACAGCTGCAACATTTAATTTTGTTCCTATCAAAGATATTCATTTAAAATTCCTTTTTGGAGTTTGCCCCCTTGTCTACATTCACTATCTACATTTTCTGTGTCTAAATCAGCACTGTCCAATGAGCCATCAATTCAAAGCCATATCTGTCTAAAATTTTCTAGTAGCCACGTTTAAAAAGTAGCCCCAAAAAGAGTGAAATTAATTTTCATCATTTTTATTTAACCAATAAAACCAATTTATTGGTTAAATTTTATTTAACCAATAAAACCGTTTTATTTATTTAAATAAAACCAATATATGCAAGTAATTACATATTACTGCAACATGTAATCGATAGAGATCAGACAGTTTACATTTTTTGGTACTGAGTCTTTGATACCCGGTAGTTCACACTTACAGTATATCAATTCCAACTGGCCACATTTCAAGTCAAAAAGGTGCACATGGGCACAATGGCTACTATACTGGACGGCACAGGTATAGATTATTAAAAAGAAGAGGTAGAAATGCAAGTTATCAGTGTTACCAAATAATTCTCATCATTATCACTTGGGAAATAAATATTCAAGTTGTATTTACATTTGATTTGGCTTTAAATGAAAATCAAGTTAAATCTCAAATAGCATTTACATATTCAAAATATATTGACTGAGCCTCTACTATGAGCCAGGCACTGATCACAGTTGCCAGAGATATATCGGTGAATAAAAACAAAGTTCCCTTTTTTCCTCACGGAGGTTACAGTCATCTGTAAATGATGAAACTTTTAATTAAAAATTAAGATTCATGGGTTATGGTATAAAAGTTTACGATATCATTTTACAAAATATTTCTTCGTAATTCATGATGACAAGTGCTGTGTGTGTTATATTATATACTAAACAGTATAGACACCTATAACGAGGACATAATACATGCTTCTGCTCAGCACGCTACTGGCAAGTCTCTTCTGAGTTCAGAAGGTGCTTGGGGGTGTGTTTAGGGGTGAAGAGAGGCACCATGAGACACCCCAGCTCACAGCATCGTGGACACCATGGAGACTCACTGTGAAACCAATGATGAAAATTTAGAGCCGGCCAACACTTTGGAGACCTCCTAATCCAAGCCCCTCTTCATTGTACAGATGAAGAAACCCTTTTACATACTGAGAGCAGTAAACATCTCCAACAACATATTTTAATGACGAACAACTCCCAGAGACGAAAGAGAAATGTATAGATGAAATGGCAACTCACCAGTGAAGCCTAGACGGGGCTTATCTAGAGATAAGTCACTAGAACAATTGCTGAAATCACCAAACAAAAGAGAGTTTCCTTTTAAGAAAATTTTTACTTATACTATCGATAACTTTAAGGAAGCAAGCACATATTAGCACCACATTGAGGCTACTGGTTAATATTTTGGGAAATAAGCAGGGTGCAAAGTAGGCAGCCCCCAAAAGTAAACAGCACCCAGAAAACTGGGGACAAAAGCAGGGGGTGTACAACAAACCAAGGTGAAAGAAATAAGTCTTGCAAAAATACATATTAAGATTTTGAAGTGAAGTTCTGACTTCCCAAAGGTTACATAAACAATGCTTAACTACTGTGCTCTGCTTAAAGTAGGACGGCATTTGTGTAGCCCAGTTTTAATTTGGTATCACAGTGACCTGAAAAGCTAGAAAGGAGATGGGTGAACACAGGACACCTTTCATTTCATGGGCAAAATACTTCCTACAGCTCAACCACTTTGTATTCAGTTGTGGAAGTAGAATGCCATCCAGGTGCTGTCCATTTTTTCAAAAGTATCCAACACATGGGGCAAGTAAAAGGGAGCTGCCCTGTAGACGCTAAGACCACCTTAATGTTCCGTAGCTCGATCTGCATTGTTCTCTCTACTTGTCTCTCCTCCACCTCTCAAGAGCCTAAGGTTTGCGACATTACTTGATCAGGGTTCTCAGGACTGGGTGGAGCCTGTGCCAGCATTTCCAAGGGAGTGTGGAGCAGCGGGAAAGCACACCTCCCACCCTCAGCGCAGCCCGGGAGATGCCTCTAGACCCTCAAGGCTACAAATCACATCGCGAGGGGGAAGGACCCACGGCTGAGAGGGGAATGGACAGAAGAGAAAGGGCTCCGCATGGCTGGGCTTCTCCTCACCCTGAGAGTCCTTCCAGCTCGATCACGAGGCCTATGGACGGTACTCCCCACTCATGGCCCCTAGCAGCCGCCAAAGGGGGCGGGGGAATCTGCCCAGGCATTGATCCCACGGACAGCGACCCAGAGAGAGAGGCAGGAAGCGCCTCCAAGTTACCAGCATCAGTTCATCACCAGTCAGTTCCAGGTCTGCCACATGGACCAAACGATGCCCCTCCCGGACCCCCCCAGCCCGGGCTAGACGACATTTTCTTCCTCGCTCATGTGTCGGGGCTGTGGCTGTGCTGTCCCACACGGCAGCCTCTGGCCACGGGCTGCTGTTTAAATTAACTAAAACTAAATAAAATTTTAACTTCGGTTGCTCAGTCGAACAAGCTGCATTTCAAGTGCTCAGCCCACCCGTGTAGCTGGTGGCTGCGGTGCACATGTGGACAGTGCACCCGTGGAACCCTTCCATCAGGGCAGAAAATTCTATGGACAGCACTGCTACAGGTTTCTTCCTAGAGGTAACATTCTTAGGTGAAGACCATATTAAATAGTAGCAATTCTCTTTGATGAAAAATGTTTTCTCCTGCTCAGGGATTAGTGTGCTTTCAAAGGTCCATACCTACCCCCTTGTGATGAAATTTATAGTACCCTTTCCATATATCATATTTTATGTTAATTAACTGTATTTTCAACCTATAAAATTTCTCCTTTCTGTAATGTCTCCCAGCATATATTTCTATTTCTTTTTTCTTTTTGTTTCATTTTTTGGGATCAAGCCATTTTATTGAGGGGCTTCGGGGGAGGGTCGAAAGGCTGGGAGGACGATGAGATTCCACGTCCTTCTCCTGGCCGGAACCTCCCCAGCTTCACGGTTGCTGAAAAGGCTCTATTTCTTTCTTTTCTGCTACCATGTGTTATCCTCTTGGTCACAAGGTAGCCTTTACACCTCCCAGTTTCAATTCCAATTCTTTTTTGGTTTTTTTTGCGGTACGCGGTCCTCTCACTGTTGTGGCCTCTCCCGTTGCAGAGCACAGGCTCCGGACGCGCAGGCTCAGCGGGCACAGCTCACGGGCCCAGCCGCTCCGCGGCATGTGGGATCTTCCCGGACAGGGGCACGAACCCGTGTCCCCGCATCGGCGGGCGGACTCTCAACAACTGCGCCACCAAGGAAGCCCTCTATTTCTTAATAAATAATTTTTATTATGTTAAGAATGGTTCTCAACTACACAAAATTCAGACACATAGGAATAATTAATTTCAAAATCCTTTTCACTTATAGTTGCCATGTCACCATTGCTCTTTAATCAAGTATTTGCAAGCTTAATTTTAACTACAAAAAAATCTACGTAGCAATAGTGAGGCCATTACTTTTTTTAGTGGCTTTGTGCATTATTTTCATTCTCTATTTTACTGGAAGAAAAGGATGTGAAGGCCTTCAGAAGGTCTATGTTAGTCCCAAGCACCACATGAAAAATAAAACCAAAAAAAGGAAATAAAAATTGCATTTACAGTTAGCTTCCACTTATATCACTAGGTAGCCTCCAATTTTGCTGATGTTAGTTGAACAGATATATCTTTCGTTGAGTAAAGCAATGCTGTGCTTTCCGCCAGCATTCCCCATGGCAGTTAAGCTCCCTCCACCCACCCCTTCCACCCAGCCAGATGATGGAAAACCACCCTCAATCTTTCTCAGCATTCATTCACTTAAAAAATATTTAATGAGGGCCAACTCTGCATAAAGCATTTAATAGACACTGGGTATATAGAGTTGAACGAACAGATGTAGCCCGTTCCATGCAGCTTGCTGTTCTAATAAAGCCGTGAGGATATCCTGCATATTCAGTCCACTGACCAACCTGTGGATTCTCCTCCCAAGTATCTCACAAGTCTTCGTCCTCCTCCAGTTCATAGTCTCTGATGTAATCAGGAGTCATGGTTTCGTGAAGGACAGAACTTTAAAGGCTGACTGGTTCTCCTGAATCCGGTCTCAACACGCTCGCACAGCTGACTGAATGATCTTGTAAGACACAAAATGTGTCCTCTCTCCACCCTGATTAACATCCTTAAAGCAGTTCCCTAGCTCCGAGGATGGAGCCCCAAAGCTCCAGCAGGTCGCAAGGCACTTTGTGAATATTCAGAGACCCCGTCAGCCTCTCCATTCTCTACGCCCCAGTTCCCTTCCCTCTGCCCCTGAAGCCTTCACCAGCACCCAGGCTGGGTCCGTCAAAGCACTGGAAGTTTCCTGCGCATCATCCACTCACCTCCTCACACCTTCCTCACCCCCACACCGTGCTGTGCGGCCTGACCTCCCACTCGTGGGCTCGGTTCCTTTGTTACCACTCATCCCGGGAAGCAGCCTGACCCTCAGCCCTCCCCACCCCACGCTGATTCTGAAGCCCTCCCTGTTATTCCCGCCACACTGGGGGCAAGAGCTACACAAGCACCAAGCACACCTTGTTCTTGTTTCTTTCCCTGCCTCTCTCCCTGCAGACCGCAGCCTTGCCATGTGAAGGAGGGTCCTGGAAGCACTGGCAGCCCCCGGGAGCTGGTGAGAGATGCAGGGTCCTGGGCCCAACCCAACCTCCCGCCCCGGAGTCTGCGTGTTATTAACAAGGCGCCCGGGTGATGCCTGCACACGTGCAAGTGTAGCAAGTCGTGCTGGCAGACTCTGAGCTCCTCCAGAGCTACAGCTGGGATTCCCCTCAATTAACGTGAGAAGGAATAATCAACAACAGGTGCCAAAGAATTACAAAGCAAGTAAAACAAAGGTATGTCATCTTACATTTAAGGAAAGGGAGTCTTGGCATTCCT
>NW_006799066.1:920805-930492 GCF_000442215.2 Lipotes vexillifer | reverse complement strand
GAGTCTTGGCATTCCTGACCCACAAAGAAACAATACTGACCTCATCCAAAGAATTAGGAATAACCCTTAGTGACAAGTTTTAACTTGTCAAAGAGAGGACATCTGAAAGTGGTTTAATTTCAAAGATACATCTGTCCCTCTGCTTGACAATCATTTTTGCAAGACAAAAAAATGCAGTTAATATTAATATCTAATGCTATGTTACATAACACCCTATTTCACAGGTCTCTTGCAGAAACACTTCAGTTATTTCTACACAACTCTGAGAAGTCTGGATATTCTGAGCTGCCTTTCAGATAAAGATGGGTTTTTTTCCTACGTTAAGTGTCCTGGGGCTAATATGTTTTCTTTCAAGGCAACTAACGAAATGGGGCTCAGCTAACAGTTTATACCAAGCACACTGCTTCCGCACTTTTTTTTTTCCTGAATTGGTCGAAAGGCGTATACTGTCCTATACATAAGTTGTGCCGCTAAAGCACCAGGATCAGTGTCCTTCAGAGAACAACCTTTACACCCTGCAATTCAACACTGAAATATCACTCCTTGAAATTAACTCCTTCTAAGACTAAGCCCAGTGAGAAGACAGCTGACCTGCTCATCCCACCACAGACACCAGGAGAAGAGATCCGGGGCAATCTTCCTTCCATATGCAGCTCATCGTGGCCCAGCAGGAGACCAGTACACATTCCAGGAACACTTAAAATAAGCAACAGTATATGGCAGAAGAGGGATGAGGAAAATCATCTTATACATAGAATATAGAAAATCATCTATATTCAGAGCCACACATACCATATCCATGTAAGTAAACATCTATGTAAAATATGTGGATCTCTCCCTTATCTTTTTAATGCTACCCTAATTAATTTTATTGTAGGTGAAGGGGAAAGCAAATGAAGAGAGACAGGTCCAGAAATAAGGACATGGAAATTCTGTGTGTAATTTGTTTGGGACTCTGGGAAAAATTCAACTTTGGAAACATACTTCAACCCACTTGACAGGGAGGTGTATAGCGCAGACTAAGGGGAGAGTAATACAAATTCTCCACAGTGTGGTGATCACTAGTGTATCTTGCTTAACATTGTAAAACATCCTGGGATAGTTTAGACAAAACCTGGCTGGTCTATAAAGGTAAATGACACCACATGTTTACAAACCCACTAAAAAAAAAAAAGAAAGTCATTTGAAAATATATTTTCCCACTCACTCTAGATCTACTTCAAGCTACTGATTTGACACATACATGCATGCACACACAAGCAGGCACACACATCTGGGTGAGGCCAAGCCTACAAGGAGTGAGCGTAGGATAGGAGGAGGGACGGAAGGTGCAGCCCGGGACCACCCCCATCCTGAGATGCCCTCTGTGATCCCGAGCTCCTATGCAGCGACCCTGAATCACTGGAGGACGCCAAGGGCAACATGCTGAGGGGATGAAAACAGTGAACAGCCAACTGCTCCTGTAAGAACCAAGCTTTCTGTATACTTACTGTGGTTGTCACTGATTAACTAACTGATCTGGCAATTTCCTACATTCTTTTGCATTTTAAAAGGTTCTGGAAAGCTGAAAGGGAGATCTTGCCTCATAGTCTGGGGAGAGTTTAAAACTGTACCCCAATTCTGCTTGGTTGAAATGAAGGGAGAGAGAGTGTGGTTAAACAGTCTCCTCTGATACACACACCTCCAATGTTCTTTTCCTTCAAGGGGCGGGTGGGAACCCCTTCAGCAACACCACAGCTGAAAATAATATATCTATTTTCCCTGCGAGAGCAGAGCGCGGGTGATGACAAGGGAGCCTTATCCATCACGAATAAACCCGAGCTCAGAGCCAGGCCAGTGTCACAGGACACCGAGGGCAGAGGTCACACGGCAACCTGGAGGGTGTTCTAAGATGCCATATTTCATGCACAAGAGAAATACACAGGAATTATATAAATCCAAACTTCCATCAGGGAAGTGAGCAATACGAAAGTGAAACAGGGGACTTCCCTGGCGGTCCAGTGGTTAGGACTCCGTGCTTCCAATGCAGGGGACGCAGGTTCCACCCCTGGTGGGGAAACTAAGATCTGCACGGCGCGGCCAGAAAAAAGAAAAAAGGGAAACAGAACTGTTAAGGAGGGTCGAGGAGGCCTTTGGAAGAGTATTAGAGAAACTATTTTGGAAAACTGACCATGGTCTCAAAAAAGCTCAATTATTATAGACAAAAAAATGGGAGAAAACAAATTTCACTTACTCTGTGACTAGAGTATTAAATTATTCTTTCAAGACATTATATTTGAGAAAGGAAATGGAATTAAGGCTGGAATATACAGTAAACAGTTTGCATTCATTATTTCATAATCATTCTGACATATAACAAAGTTAGAAACTTTTTTCCATACGTGCACTTATAAATGCAAGCTGGTCCTACAACGCCACCATAATCAAAACTATCTGACAATCAAAACCATCATCAAAAACTATTACAATAAAATAAATAGTATTAAAACTATCCATTCCATGCAACTAAATAAGCCTGATATCTCTCTTAGCTCAATTAAATGTCTTCATTCATATTTGCATATAATAAAAGACAAAAGATTTATCCATAAACTCTGTATGTGTATATTTTTCTGCATCCATAGCAAAGGCTCAATCCTAACCTGGCCCCTTTCCTCATTGCCCCGAAATCTTCTGAGCCTTTCCCCCCATGCGCTGTGTGCCGTGGGGAAAAGTAACTTTATGAAATATCTTTTATATTTTTCTAAGGAAACTAATTCATAACCTAAATCTGCTTCCAAAAAAGCTACAGTACAGTCTGTAACACATTCTTTTATGTAACGTACGTACATATATGTAACATATCTGACTGTATCACCAAACACTTCTGCATCACTGAAAGCCTCCTGTAATGACCTGCCTCACATACTTCCCCTAAAAATTACTCGACTAGCCATCTTCCATCTCTCCACGGATGCTGTGCCATTTTTAAAGTTTTATTTATTTATGGCTGCGTTGGGTCTTCCCCGCTGCATGCGGGCTTTCTCTAGTTGAGGAGAGTGGGGGCTACTCTTCTGTGGTGCACGGGCTTCTCACCACGGTGGCCTCTCCCGTTGCGGAGCATGGGCTCCAGGCGCACGGGCTTAGTTGCTCCGTGGCATGTGGGATCTTCCCGGACCAGGGCTTGAACCCATGTCCCCCTGCACTGGCAGGCAGATTCTTAACCACTGTGCCACTAGGGAAGTCCTGCTGTGCCGTTTAAAAGGAGAACTGCATGCTGGTGACAGTCTTCTAGCTTTACAACTCCTTGTTTGTCTAATGACCTGCTCCAGCCTTCAGACTAAACCTTCCAGAGCAACGTGACCTGGTGCGTTTCCCATCAACAGGGTCCAAAGGACCCAGCAATCTCTTCTCCCCACTTTATGTTCTACCTATACTCTGGTGTACCCAAGAAAGGAATGCATTAAATGCTATTTATTGCTTATTGCAGTTGTACATCTTTCCTCCAAACAGTCCAAAGTTCCCTATACACTGCTTTCTCACCTATTTTAAGTTCCATCAATAACTGCTAACCATCCAATTTCAAGTACCATTAAAGACTATAATGTTATCTGGCACTCAAAAAGAAAACGTTTGAAATGAATTTTGATTATTAATTTCACCTGGCCCCTCTGGTCCGCAGCTTCTATTTTAAAATTTCAGATGTAAATCTAGTATTTAAAAAGTAACCACGTGGGGCTTCCCGGGTGGCGCAGTGGTTAAAAACCTGCCTGCCAATGCAGGGGACACGGGTTCGAGCCCTGGTCCGGGAGGATCCCACATGCCGCGGAGCAACTAAGCCCGTGCGCCACAACTACTGAGCCTGAGCTCTAGAGCCCGTGAGCCACAACTACTGAAGCCCGCACACCTAGAGCCCGTGCTTCACAACAAGAGAAGCCACCGCAATGAGAAGCCCGCACACTGCAACGAACAGGAGTCCCCGCTCACTGCAACTAGAGAAAGCCCACACACAGTAACGAAGACTCAACACAGCCAAAAATAAATAATAAATAATAATAAATTTTTAAAAAGTAACCACGTGAACATGCTGAAAATACCTGCTTCTTGATAAATCATTTTTAGTAAAATCATTTTTCTGCATTATAATATTGGTTGCGTGTTCATACAAATGCTTTGAGTTCTTGAGTTTGTTTTCTGTGAATTTTTTCTGACCCCTCCAACACTATCAGCTATTGTGTTGCCCTTGGGGAAGTGTTTTGGTGGAGATAAGCACGAAAAGCCAAGAGCACACAGGCGCCCCTCCCAACAGTCCCTGTGTTGTCCAGCACAGGATCCAGGAGCCCCATGTGGCTATTTAAATTTAAGTTAACTACAACTACAAAAAATTTAAAATCCAGTTCCTCTGTCACACCAGCCACATTCAAGGGCTCAACAGCCACTCGGGTGGCTAAGGAACGGGACACAGCAAACACAGAGCTCAGCTGACTTGTCATCATGACAAGAAATTCACAGGCAGTGCTGGTCTAGAAGACTGTCTAAGCTGAGACCTCAAGGGCAAATAGGAGATTGGCAGGTAGAGGGTCTGGGCAAGAGGGAGGCAGAGAGGCCTGAAAAGTCCATTTCCGAGGTGTAGGGATCTTAAGCAGAGGCCAGATCGTGAAGGGCCTCATAATTCATTCTGAATTCATGGAGAAGTCAGTCTAAAGTTTTTAAGCGATGCTGTTTGGCAAGATGTACGTCTTATTTTTTAAACTGAAGTATGATTTATAATATTGTGTTAGCTTCAGATGTACAGCAAAGTGATTCAGTTATATGAATATACATATATTCTTTTTCAGATTCTTTTCCCTTATAGGTTATTACAAAATATCGAGTATAGTTCCCTGTGTTATATAGTAGGCCCTTGTTGTTTACCTATTTTACATATAGTAGTGTTTATCTATATTAATCTCATACTCCTAACTTATCCCTCCCCCACGCCCTTTCCCCTTTGGTAACTATAAGTTTGCTTCCTATGTCTGTGAGTCTGTTTTATAAATAGATTCATTTGTATTATTTTTTAGATTCCACATATAAATGATATCATATTAATATCTGTCTTTCTCTGTCTGACTTCACTTAGTATGATAATCTCTAGGTGCACCCATGTTACTGCAAATGGCATTGTTTCATTCTTTTTTATGGTTGAGTAATTTTCCATTGGGTGGGTGTGGGTGTGTGTGTGTGTGTGTGTGTGTGTGTGTACACACCTTCTTTATCCATTCAGAAAGACGTACATTTTAGACAAAATCCCCCTTACTAAAATATGGATCACAGATTGGGAGAGGGGGCAATATTACAAGACTGGGCCAGGAAGACCAGTTTGAAGGCTCTTACAGGAATTCGGGTAAGAGATGATGGTGCAGAAAAGAAGGGGATGCAGATACTGGAGACAGGACGCCAGCCATCTGACTCGGTTTCTGATTGGAAGCTGGAAGCGTCTAGGAGGACAGGACTCTGGCTCAGGTAACTGAGCAGGTGGCAGTACCGTGCGCGGGGGGAGAGGTGCAGAGAAAGTCCGCGAGGAGCTACCCAGGTAGCAGCACAATGTAAGAGCGAAGAGCACTCCAGCAAGAGAGCAGAGCTGGAGACGCAACTATTCCAGTCACTACAGACAGAGGCAGGGCAAAGTCTAGGGGCAGATGAGATCACCCAGAGGGTACGGCCAGACATACCCTAGAGTGACAAGAGAAGACAAGGACAGCATCCTGCAGAATACCAACACTTACAGAGCAAACAGCAGAGGCAGCCAGCAAGGCAGAAACAACCACCACAAAGAAGCTGTGAGGAAGAAGGGATCACAAAGTTCAAATGCTATAGAGAAAGGAGTGTCCATCAGACTCCACCAGTAGGAGATTACTAACTGTTAAGAAGGGTTTCTATAAAGTAGTGGTGGCGGAAGCTGAAGTGCTCAGTTATGGTGATGATGGGTGGGGAGAAACAGTACAGAAGGCTCCCGACTGTGGACCGAGAAGGGGAAGGGCCGGGAGTCGTGGGCGTGGACAGATCAAGGACTAGTATTGTTCTCCCCAGCGTGAGAGAAACCGGGTTGTGTTCCAGCACAGGCTGGGTAACCCTGGGCAGGTTCCTTAGCCACTGTGTGCCTCAATATAATATGGGGATGGTAAGAGTATGTATTTCACGGGGTTATTAGAATTAAGTGCGTTAATATTTGTAAAGCACTTAGAACAGTGCCTGCCACTTAGTAAAGCGTACAAACACTAACAGAAGGAGAGTACGGAGAGCAAGAGTCTGAGAAGGGGCGCACAGAAGGGGAAGAACCAGGGCACGCATCTCTGAAGAGGGGAGATGAGCGAGAACCACAGCACAGGAGACGAGACCCGCCTCTTCCACTGGGACAGTAAGGAGAGCGGGTGCAGAGGCAAAGAAGTAATCAAGAGAACGTGGTCTCATCCCGATGGCTTCAACCGGCTTGAATTCAGAGGGAGGCACTGGTTGTGAGGTGCGAATTTTAAAGAAAGAAATGGAAAAAGACACAAATAAATGAGAAGATGTTCCATGCTCATGGGTTGGAAGAATTAATATTCTTAAAATGTCCATCCTGCCCAAAGCAATCTACAAATCTACAATCCTTATCAAAATGCCAATGGCATTTTTCAAAGAAACAAGCGACCCTAAAATTTGTATGGAACCACAGAAGACTCCAAGAAATTGACTGAACCCAGTGGCAGAGTCAAAGGGCACTATGAACCCAAGGTCTGAGACCAACTGTGAACGTCATCCTGTTCTAGAACTTCCTTTTCTCATCTGTAAAGTACAGATAATACCACCAACCTCTAATTCGTGAAGACGACATAAAGTGCCTGACACAGCACTTGGCACACACTTAGTACACAATGCAGATGATCCCTTTCTCCTTCAACATGAGAAATTTAGATATGCAAAGTAAGTCGACCAGGCAGTGTGGCCTTGACCCAGTTACTTAGCCTCTCAGTTCCTGGTTTCTCACCTGTAGGGTGCGGAGCTGGAAAGGTAGCTGAACAAAATGGCAAACATCCCTCCACTAGAAGACACTAACCTAAGTAGCTGTGCAATTAGACTTATGCAAAGTACAGCTGTGTGAAACTCACACTTTATTTATTTCTTTTCTTTTGCGGTACGCGGGCCTCTCACTGCTGTGGCCTCTCCCGCTGCGGAGCACAGGCTCTGGACGCGCAGGCTCAGCGGCCATGGCTCACGGGCCCGGCCGCTCTGCGGCACGCAGGATCTTCCCAGACTGGGGCACGAACCCGTGTCCCCTGCATCGGCAGGCGGACTCTCAACCACTGGGCCACCAGGGAAGCCCTGAAACTCACACTTTTAATGGTAGGAAAATAATCAAAATTTCAAGAAGCACAGATAATTGCTGAAAAGTGACTATAAAGATAAACTACACACACATACACGTATCATGTAAATAATTCAGTGAAGCTTCAGTTTTAAATGTAAAATTGCCCGGACCCACTAGTATTTCTAAAGCAACTGTCACTCCCTACACGTAAATTAGCACCTGGTTTACACAGCAAGACTACGAAGCCATCACTTCTCAGAACGCGTTCACTTGTCATAGGAAATCCCTCGGCCTCAGCCCACCTGGAGAAAGAGAGGTCAGGGCCATAGGGTACCTGCTGGCACCACCTCTAGGACAAAGGCCTCGGACATCTCCCAGGTCCTTTCCTGAACGTCTGGAGCCCAGGCAGCCACCTGAAGCGAATTTCCCAGAAGAGGGAAACCTCACGCTTCCTTTCCTCCACAGAACTGGCAGCACGCTCTCCCCGCCGAGCACCAACAGTGGACGGTCTTGGCCACACAACTGCGATTCCTCCGTTACATTAACAACATTAGGGTCTAGAACACAGCTATATACAAGGCACCCTAGAAAGCTCTGAAGTAAGAGCTGGGTGCTGGATATATTCTTTCCATGTCCCGTTTATTCGCTGAACAAACTTAAGTGCGAAGTAACTTCTTTAACTTCCTTTTCCACTAACAGAGCAGGTTACTGTCAACTGTCATCTTCAGGGATGCTGTGAGGATGACTTAACTACTCCAAATTCCTACCGAAAATATGCTTAGTAAGATAGAAAATATATAAAAATGTTTATTCTCCACTTCGATTAGTCTCGAAGGTCTAGGTTGGGACGCTTCATCCCTGAGATGCGCTGACAATGCACATGGAAAGCCTCTCTCATCAAGAAGCCACAAGAGATTTCACCTTCAAACCATCCTTGACCTTGGCTTCCACTATTTCTTTAGAACATCTTCTTCCCTGACAACCCACGATCGAGGTGTTTCCCCGCGTCTGGAGTCCAGAGCAGGGCACCTCTGCCAGACGGGTCCCTGCCGCCTGGACCCCTCACCCCAAGGAGCAGGGGGACCCCGGCCACGGCCCCCAGAGCCCCAGGCTCTTGTCGTGGTGAACATCTCACTGTGGCCAGGATGAGCAGGTGCACAGACGTGCTGGTGGGAAGAGTAAGAAAATTAAGAGCTCTTCTCAACAAATAATCCACAAAGATTGGTCTTTTAGTTCTTGATACAGGAAGGCAAACTGCAAACACCCAAATGTTCTATTTGCGGATCCGGCCACCTGTTTCTGGACTCACCCGCAGGCTTACCTGCCCTTTGGTTTTCTGTGTCTAACCACCCTGGGCAGACCCCAGTTCAACACAAGCTTAAGGGTTCAGATCAGCATCTTCTCATCCTTTAACTTTCAGCGGCCGCTGTCAAACGTTAAGTTTACAAATGTTAAAAGTTTATAAAGGGCCTCCCTGGTGGCGCAGTGGTTGAGAGTCCACCTGCCGACGCAGGGGACGCGGGTTCATGCCCCGGTCTGGGAGGATCCCACATGCCGCGGAGCGGCTGGGCCCGTGAGCCATGGCCACTGGGGCTGCGCGTCCGGAGCCTGTGCTCCGCAGCAGGAGAGGCCGCAGCAGTGAGAGGCCCGCGTACCGCAAAAAAAAAACAAAAAACAAAACCAGTTTATAAAATCACTGCCTCTCATCAAAGATGAATGATGCCCAATCGTGACATCTCTTCAACACTTCAGAAAAGCCTGTAACCATCTTGGAGACAGAAATGAAGAAGAAACGTCAGGGCCAGGGAGGGAGGCAGAAGAGCAGCACCGAGAAATTTGGGGAAAACCAGCTCGAACTGGATCTGGCTCTGACACTCTCTCTACCTCAGGCAAATTAAAGCAGGTCTGTGGACCTCGGCTTCCTCATCCACGAAAATATGAAAGTAAATGTTCCATCACCTCCCCCAAAGGGATACTTAGACATGATCTCATTTCACTGTCGCAAGTGGCTATTCACAAACCACACCCGGCAGGCAGACAGTAACACTAGCTGCCCTCCCCACATCTGCACCGACCTTAACTTGCCACCTTTTGAGGCAGACGCAGGGCTGGCAGGAAGGGACAGGATGGCTGCAGACAAGTCCCCTGCAGGACACCCTCCCGGATTACAGGGGAATCCTACTTTCATGCCTCGGGAACCTGGGAACCCCAGAACGGGAGCACTAAAAGACCAAAGCCCTAATCCGATCACTTGACCTTACACAGAAGCGCTGAGGAGACACGTGCTTTGTTCAAGGTCACCCAGCTAGTCAGGGACAGAGCCAAGACTCAAGCTCGGTCCCCAAGACTGGGGCCAGCGCTACTGTAATAAACATCCT
>NW_006799066.1:910449-920795 GCF_000442215.2 Lipotes vexillifer | reverse complement strand
AAGAGCGTGCCCCCTGTTCTCAGACTGGACAACTGTATTTATGCATCATCGGGAAAATGTTAACAGACAGTGGAGGCAATACGATTTTAAAACAGGACATCCAAACACGATCTACGGAGTGAGCTCTAGTCATAACTTGAAGCCGTTCCAAATAAGGCGGCATTCTGAAACATCCTAACGTGGTATTCCGTCTCCAAGGTCACCACGCTGAAGAAAGAAACATTCATTTGCATAATGTCTGGTGTATTTAGTCAACTGTGTTATGAGGAATTTTTTCTTTTAACCAGCAGAGTACACTTGCTTCCCCAAAATGTCTCTGAGTAGCCTTTATACACACAGACATCTGCTCTCTACACCACCATTCCAGTACCCCTGCATCCTTCTAGATGGTGGTGCATGTCAGATACCATCCAATTCAAGGCAGATACAGAAATAGGTTGTACGACTGAGCTGCAACCTTTTTTCAAAGAGCACCACTTCGACTTGGGGGGGGAGAAAACTGAAAAACTATAGTTATTCAGACATGAGCACTTGGCAGGCATTTTCCTCAAAAGTGAACAAAATAAGTCTGTCACTTCAAGGAAAACAATTGACAGTTTTGTTGCCAATGACAGAATCTGAGTTTTCAAAGCAAAAATCAGAATTTTGGAAAATCTCTATCCATCATCACGAACTTGACAGCTTCCCGATACCTAAAGACTTTTTTGATTCAATGGGTGGTGATATTAACAAATGTGATTTTTTTTAATATTGTATAATGAAATGTGTCAACATTTCTGTAATTCACTGAAGCAATATTTTCCAAACTACCAACGCATGATGTTACAAAACCATGCACAGATAAAAGACCCATTCAAAGTGCAAAACACACCAACGAATTTTAATGAAACCAAATACAAAAATTTCACTCATAGGATTTCAGAGTCCACATTGCAACTAACCTTTAGGAAACTACCCCTTATGGTTTTAGTGTAAAATCAAATTATCTGAAAAGGCTCTTCAAATACTCCTCCCTTTTCAATTACAAATCTGCATGCCAGATTTTCTTCAACCAAAACAACATATTACAACAGATGGAATGTACAGCAGCTATCAGAATCTGTCTTCTCTTGAACCAGACATTGAAGAGGTTTACAAAAATATAAAGTAATGGGGGCAGGGGCAATATACAGGTAGGGGATTCAGAGGTACAAACTATTAGGTATAAAATAAGCTACAAGGATATATTGTACACTTAGCCATAAAAAAGAATGAAATAATGCCACTTGCAGAAACATGGATGGACCTAGAGATTATCACACTAAGTGAAGTAAGCCAGACAGAGAAAGATAAATATCACATGGTATTGCTTAAAAGTGGAATCAAAAAAAAAAAAGGAAAAAAAAAAAAAAAAAAAAAAAACAGAAAACAGAAAAACAAACTTATGGTTACCAAGGGGGAAAAGGGGGTGGGGGAAGGGATAAATTAGGAGGTTGCAATTAACATATACACAGTATTACCTATGAAATAAACAACAAGGACCTACTGTATAGCACAGGAACTATACTCGATATTTTGTAATAACCTATAAAGGAAGAGAATCTGAAGATGTGTGTGTGTGTGTGTGTGTGTGTGTGTGTGTGTACAACTGAATCACCGTGCTGTACACCTGAAACTAACATACTAACACAATACTGTAAATCAACTACACTTCAATTAAAAATAAATAAAATAAAATAAAGGATATTTTTATAAAAGGATATATTGTACAACATGGGGAATAGAGCCAATATTTTATAATAACTATAAATGGAATATAACCTTTAAAAATTGTGAATCACTATATTATACATCTGTAATATACAATATCGTACAGCAACTATACTGCAATTAAAAAAATTTTTAAATAAATATAAAGTCCTTCGTTCTCACTAAACTTTTGTTTGGGAAAATATCTTTCATAAAAATTATGTTGTTTATAGTAGTATGTAATGGACTTAATGTTATTTGAAATTAACTAAATAAGAGGTTTAAACAGTTTACATTTCAAATACAGTAAATCTCAATAGATATAACCCACATCAGCAACAGCTCTTTGGGGTTCTCGATAAGAGTATAAAGTGGCCATGAGACCACAAAATTTGAGAACCACAGCTCCAAATGATTCAGAGCCTCATCACTGATCAACAACATTGCTGAAAATGTAATACACCTACCATTAATTACACACACACTTAAAACGTGTATACCATAAAACATTTTAAACGTGGCAAAACAAAAAACGAAACAACAAAAAAAGACCTTTCAAACACAATACCTGGCCATGAAAAGCAAGTCTTACCCATGGAGAACTAGAAACTTGGTAATTTCCTACGCCACAATCACCAAAAGAGCCACAGACACCCTTGACAGGGGAGAACTTGACACTCACCAGGCCGCCTGGCTGTCAAGAGAAGCCAGGTGAGGGATGCAGAGAAGCGAAGGAGGTAAAGAGAATGTCCCCGCAGCCAGCAAATCGAATAACCGGGAAGTGTCCAGGGAGGAAAAGGAACAGAGCGCGTTCC
Organism: Lipotes vexillifer; assembly: GCF_000442215.2. Lineage (NCBI taxonomy): Eukaryota > Metazoa > Chordata > Mammalia > Artiodactyla > Lipotidae > Lipotes > Lipotes vexillifer. The sequence goes on along the minus strand of NW_006799066.1, from coordinate 918,252 downwards.
CTTTGCTTTGAGTTTTACTAGTAAAACTCTCCGGCCTCCATCCCTTCGTTCTTCTCTTCCTCAAGGATGTGACACATCCGCTCCTGCCACTTCGTCTGAAGGGTAGGAGGACCCAAAGCTTTTATTTTATGTATGTATCGTAGCTTCCATAACCCTATGAGATGAACAATATAAAGATTATCCCCATGTCACAAATGATGGAACTGGGTTTAAAAAGACTTCCATAGCTGGGTGGGTGCACCAACTTCCCGACCCCAAGTCTCCTGGGCTCTTGTTTGAAGCTCTTCCACACACTGCTTAGTGGTTCTCAAGTGTGGTCCTGCACGAGAAGCATCAACGCCACTGGGAACTCGTTAGCAACTTGACTTCTCAGACCAACCCAAGCCTATTAAATTCGAAATTCCTGGGGTGAGCCCAGCAATCTGTGTTTCACACGCCCTCCAGGTGCTTTTGATGTTTGGACCGATGGCCTACGAACAATGATACCCTAGGCAGACACCCATCTGTCAGGACAACTATCTCAGTTGCTGGAGCTTCCACAGGCTGGGGGGCTTAAACTACGGGACTTCATGTCTCACAGCTCTGGAGGCTACAAATCCAAGCTCAAGGAACTGGCAAGGTAGGTTTCACCCTGGGGCCTCTGCCCTTGGTCTGTACGTGGCATCATTGCATTGTGTCCCACATGACCTCTTTGTGCCAAAGAGGGGAGAGAATTCTTTCTCCTCTTCTTACAAGGCCACCGATCCTACTTGCTGAAGGCCCCACCCATGTGACCTCATCTAACCTGAACTGCCTCCGTAAAGGCCTATCTCCAAACAGTCACGTTGGGATTGGCACTTCAGCGCATGGATTTGGGGAGACGCAGTCCAGTCCGTAACCAACTTCAGAAGGAATGCTTGGGCCCCATGCCAAGGCTGGCACTGCTGGTCCAGGAGCTCACCTGCAGAGCCCGAGAGATGCCGGGACAAGGAGAAAGGGGTTCACTTGGAAGAGCAGCACCTGTCAAGGGAATTCCAGCCCTGACGAGGGCCCAGAGCAGCTGAGCAACGCAGGGGCTCCCACAGGAGGGGAGGAGGGAGGGAAAGCCACCTCCCACACTGGTGCCTAATGCTGGCAGTGGCATTCACTCAGCTGCCAGGCTCCAGATGCCCTCACTCATGTAATCCTCGTCACCCCTGTTACAGGAATGGAAATGGAGGATTTAAAGGTTAAGCAGCCCGCCAACGAGCCGCTGCTGGACGCACCAGCAGTGAGAGGAAGATTCCCAAGGCTGCTCTCAGAGCCAGCGGCCCTAACCTCTACTCTCTCCTAGAAGGGAGAAAAGGGCACAGGCTCACGTGGGATGTTCAACCAGAGAGCAATTCCAGGTGCCAGAGGCCACACAGCACGTGACGCAGGGGACGGAAGCTAAGGAAACAGAGAAGACCGCAACACACATGGAAAACACCCGACTTCACGGACAATGAAAGAAGGGCACCTACCAAATTGGCAAAGGACAATAATGTCCCAAGTCGGCAAGTGCAGAAAAAATGGGCAACCCCACACCACGGAAAGGATGGTGAACTCAGAGGACAGGCACTCTACAAGATGGACACAGCCTGGGACCCCAGGACACCCCTTCCTAGGAACGTGCTCTAAAGGTGCATGGAGATGGACAAGAAGGGTGAATCTTCACAGCAGCACTGATTTCAACAGGGAAACGCGGGAAATGACCTAAATGCCCGTTAAAGGAGGATGGGCAAATGAAGTGACACGGCATAGGATGTCGCTGTCTGAGCTATTTGAAAAGATGGAGTACAGCACCATGTATGGATATGAAAAAATCAGCCACAGTACTGTGAAAAAAGGGAGTTGCAATATGTACAGTATGTTTGCACTGTGACAACCTTTCTCCCGCTAAAAACCTAGGGGAATAATTTGTATACCAAAGTTTATCGGGATGGGGGCTTTCACCTTCTACTTTATACATGTTTTATGGGGTGAATCTTTGGGAATGAGCATCCTTACAATTAGGCAGATGTTAGAAAAATAATTTATTACAATTTATTTTTTCCTACGTCATGCTGATCTAGCTTCCATCCAAGTTGCACTAACTGGTAACCCTGGCTGCGTTATTAAATCTCACAAAGCCCCGGCTTCCTCAGCAGTCAGCAGGAGCAGTGGTGGGGACACGGGGCGCCTGTGGTCTGCTCTCAATGTAGCCCCTGCTTCCCTTCATTGCGCTCACACCTTGGGCGTGGTGGCGAAGGTCTGTGGGCTGGGAGCCCCCAGAGGGCAGGCCTGTGTGCCCTGTGCACCTCTGTTATTCCAGGGCCCCCTGAGTACCTAGTACAAAAAGTTGACCAAGTGATAATTCGTGAACAAAATGACCTAGAGCTAGCATACTGAATCAATGCTAACCATATAAGAATGTGTCAGTCCAAGGCTGAAATACATTTCACTCTCAAGGGAATCTTGGAAAAACGGGATTATGAATCTTTGAAATGCCACACACACTCCAAACATTCTAAAGGTATAAAACTGATTCACCTATCTAAATGTCTTAACAATTGTGGAAGTTCAAAATGAAAGATGCCCCAATTTTTCCACATTCCTGTTGGAAGCTTAAAAAATATTTTCAGGGTACTCATCTGAAATCATAACTCAGATGTATCTGAATCAAAAAGGAAGTCTGTCGGGGCTTCCCTGGGGGCACAGTAGTTGAGAGTCCGCCTGCCGATGCAGGGGACACGGGTTCGTGCCCCAGTCCGGGAAGATCCCACGTGCCGCAGAGCGGCTGGGCCCGTGAGCCACGGCCACTGAGCCTGCGCGTCTGGAGCCTGTGCTCCGCAACGGGAGAGGCCACAACAGTGAGAGGCCCGCGTACCGCAAAAAAAAAAAAAAAAAAAAAAAAAGAGGAAGCCTGTCATCTCCAAAGCTTCTTACCCCTCGGGTGACAAATTCTTTCCCAAATACAAAGAGTGCATTTCTCAAGTGATGGTCCAGAACGTGAGACGTGATCCATGAACCTATGATCAGACTTTCATCAGTCAACCCTTCCAGCTAGTTAGTTTACACTTTTCAGGCCCTCCTACCCACCCATCCCCTGCACGGCTAAGGTTTAACTGTGTAACCAGTCGAGTGGCAGCGTGACCAGGAGCAAAGTGCAGACACTGCGGCCACTTACTGTACGACTACCAAGGCCTCATCCATGTCAAGACCTCAGACACTCTCTCTCTAGATAAACAAAATGTACAGTGAAATAACAAATGCAAAATTATTTGGAGCTCTTGGAGAAGACGTTCTACACAAAGGCTTCAATTGCCAAGTCCAGTAACTAACCAAAGTGTTTCTATTACAACCAACAAGTAACAACTAAATGAAAACACCACAATGACCCACTTTCCTTCATTTTCCAGCAGACAAATCACTGTAATTCTAATTGGCAATAAATTAAGGTTATGCATGGAATTCTAATAACCTCCTTTTCAAGACGGAATATATCCCCTTCACCAAATGATCAAACCAAACAGCAGCAGTAAATAGGTCGGAGAGACATCATGTCCCCCGATGCGACGCCCTGAAGACAGACACGCCATCGCCCGTGTGCTACTCTGACCAAAACAGGCTTAACCTAAGTCTAAACAGAAGGGGGAAAGTCTAATTTGCTCATGAGGTTGCTAGGCGGACCACTGCAAGGAGAAGAGGTGCCTAATTTCTGAACGCCACCACAGTAAAACGATAGCTGCTATCTTCCATGAAGTTCCACCTGCTGTGCAGGCCAAAAACATGTACCACAGAGAAGCACACGGATGACCTCTTTCCCTCCGGTGATGAACTTCCGTGGACTCTGACACAGAGCTGTTTCCAGGCCCCCTGCCACAGGCGGAAGCCTGCTCCAGGCACTGGGGAGGCGGCAGTAAACGTCACAGGCAGCAACTCCCTCCTTCGTGGAGCTAAAGTGCCGTCTAGTGAGGACAGAGTCAGGACGTAAAATATCAGTACAATAAGTAAAAGGTAAAATGAGAGAAAAACCACAGCACGGAAGGAAGACAGGCAATTTGGAGGGAGGGGTAAGATTTTAAAGTGGAGGTGGGGAAGCTTCTCAGGAAGAGGACTCTGAAAGTCTGGAACCAAGGGTCTGGGGGGACGCTGGTCAGAGGGCGCAGGGACCGGGGAAACAGTCTGAAGGCAGCGGGCGGATGCAGAGACCAGTCAGGGAGCCACTGCAGGAACTCCAGCAGGAAAAATGGCCACGTGGGCGGACGGCACAAGTAGAGACAGAAGGTGTCGGACCCTCTGCCCATAGTCTGAAGGTGGGGCCAAGAGGCTCCGAGAACGAATGTGATGCAGCGTGAGTTGGTGGGCGGGGGAAGTCAAAGAGCATCCCAAGCTTCCACGTCAGACGGCCGCGTGACGGAGGCTCCGGAGGCCAGGCGGATGTCGAGAAGCACCGCATCCTAGAGCATCCCATCTCACGCCACGGCACGCACAGTCCCGTGAAGCAGGCTGTGAAGGTGGGGTTCCCACCCTTTACAAATGCAGGGAAGAAGCCTGAACCAGCAAGTGTTTTGTCTGTCTACAGTAGTGCTGGAAACAAAACTAAACAGGAGCCTGATCTCCTTCCCAAGTGTAGGGTTTTTTCCACCATCTCGTGTGGCTTTGTTTGGTTTTCCGTTTATTTTTTCAAGGCAGAGTACTACAGAAAATGGAGAAGCCTTGTTCTAAGGTGTTTCCAAAGCTGGCTTCGACCCACGAGCTGCCTCACCTGAACTCACCTGCGGCCGGAGGTCGGGAAGCTCCCTTTACCAAGCAGCAGCCCGACACACGCAGGCCATCTGTGTGCTGCACAGTCCCTCACTCAGGGGAGCCTGAGCGATTCTACAAGGGATCCGCACAGCTAGAAGGAGAGCAAGGGCCCATCGGGCCCCAGAACTCCAGAGCGGAGCCTCGGGCTGTCCGCTGCTCTCCCTGATCTCCCTTAACAGGCAGATCGTGTCCATGTTGCTGTTTCGTAACATCACCTGTAAAACCTTCATGTCCTTCCCCAGTCACATTTCTCACTGATCCCAGGACACATGCGTTCAGCTATCCTGTAAAATCCACTGTCCTCCACAAATGTTTTAGACAGAATATTTCTCTTTCTGACTCTCTTGTGGTTGCCAGAAGAATGCCCTTCCTCTTCCCTGTGTCACCTGCACCCTTGACACCCCACCACTGCCCTTGCCGACCTGTCAAGTCCATCTGTCCATTCGCTCACCCACTCGGTGAGCACATCTCTGATGAGAATTAAGGCGTTCTAGGCCCTGGTATTTCCAACTCCCCGCAGGTAATTACAGTGGGATGGAGGCTAGGAAAGGGGCCCTAAGCAGGGCGACAGCCGGGGACGGTCTCCCAGAGCAATGACCGCGACCGGAAGCGAAGGAGGGGCAGAACCGGAAGGTGAGGGAGGATGGGTGGGCGAGGCCCGCAGAGGGCGTGGAGGCAGAGAAAGGAGAGAGAGTCCGGGAGAGGCTGAGGTGCGAGAAAACCTTAAAAATCACACCAGGGTTTCCCTGGTGGCGCAGTGGTTGAGAGTCCGCCTGCCGATGCAGGGGACACGGGTTCGTGCCCCGGTCCGGGAGGATCCCACGTGCCGCGGAGCGGCTGGGCCCGTGAGCCACGGCCGCTGAGCCTGCGCGTCCGGAGCCTGTGCTCCGCGGCGGGAGAGGCCACAGCAGTGAGAGGCCCGTGTACCGCAAAAAGAAAAAAGAAAAAAGAAAAATCACACCAGAACCCCTGGCCTGTGTGAAGGCAGTGAGAAGCCAACAGAGGGTATTAAGCAGAGAAGTGACAAGACGGGGCTTTTCGGGGGAAAGGTCACTTTGAGCGCAGTGTGAGGCTTCCTCCTGATTTTTTCTCCTAGAATCTCTGCTGGTTTAACCCATACAGCAACCGCTCCAGAAAAGGTCCTCATCAGCTGTGCCCACCTCCCCCAAAGCCTCTGGCTTCCAAAGGGTCTTGACAGCCACAGCGCATAGAGAAGGTCACCTTTGTAAATAAAACAATGTTTTGCTCCTGTCGTTCTCACTTCAAAATTGTGATCACTCCTGAAATCAGACGAAACCTACTGATCCTAACCGTGGCACAAATGCCCGTCACCCACTACATTCTAGCAAAAGAAAAAAAAAGTGCTTGCAAACTGCTCCTCAAATGAAGCACTCCCTTTAAATTAAAATGGGAAAGACTTCCTTAAAACGTTCACACAAGCATCTACAGCAATTTAAGTCAGAAAGAAGTCTTTCCTTTCGGTGATACATATTGAGAAATATTTTAAAATAAAATAAATATGCTGCCTGGTATCTGCTTCTAAATAATACAGAGCACGTGGGAAGCTGGTGAGTGTGAATGAAATAAGACTGGCCGTGAGTTAATGAACCTGGTAAAAGGTCCGTGACGACCGACGCTGGTCTTCTACTTTCCTATGCTAGAAAGGTTTTACTCTTTGGGTATCTGAAGCATCTCAAAGTACTCAGACTTCATAAAAATTCCTCTTCTTCTGTTCTTTTACTTTTCCCTTTAAAAGATGAGGCTGTGGGCTTCCCTGGTGGTGCAGTGGTTGAGAGTCCGCCTGCCGATGCAGGGGACGCGGGTTCGTGCCCCGGTCTGGGAAGATCCCACATGCCGCGGAGCGGCTGGGCCCGTGAGCCATGGCCGCTGAGCCTGCACGTCCAGAGCCTGTGCTCTGCAACGGGAGAGGCCACAAAAGTGAGAGGCCCGCGTACCGCCAAAGAAAAACCCAAAAGAACAAAACAAACAAAAAAAAGATGAGGCTGCTTAGACTGACACTGAACACAACCCTCAGAGGTTAAGCTGTAGTGATGCAGCAACAAACGTTTCAAAAAAAGAAAACTGTGATTTTAGAGCAAGTTGCTCAATGATGCGTTTGAAATTACTTTCTAAAAACAGTCCTGCCTAAACATCTTCCTTCCACCAAAACTAGTTTAGTCAAACGATTCTACTTAGCACTGACAGACTAGTAAAGCTGGAGTGGATACGTATTAACAGGTATTTCTGCATCTCCAACCTCCTTACATTCACAATATACATTCTACTTCGTGTGTTAACTCCCAACTCCACATATGAAACACGTTCAGTAAATGTGACGCGCCGACTTACAGAACCGTTGACTTTCAAAGTTGCAAAGGACACTGAAGGTCCTCTAGTCGGCCAGCCATTTGATGTTTTTGTCTCCAGATTAACGTGCATACGTAACCTGTTAGGATTTAGTGGGTAATCTGATGCTGCGAGCTACGTTGCACTACGTACAGTAGGAAATGGGAAGGCCCTTCCTAATATCACCCTAAATAACTGTCACTTTAGGAAATAACACTAATATCTCCATGTCATGTCGGAGCTTCTATCGTAGACAATCACAGGCTGCAACGAAATTTTATGTGCGACACTTTCCAAAAAGCAAACTTCACCGTTCTGCACCGAGTCGCCGGCGCTTCCCCACAGTTCGCTCAACATTTAAAGTCAAAGTCATCAAACGACGAAAGATTTCATTACCATCCTGTACTGACAGAGACCAATATTAATTATTATTTGAATTAACCTCTGAGCCATGGTTTTCATCAGTACTCAGAAAAGACAGGGACAATTTCTAATTACATGCCACCCTCATTATAGGTCACCAGGCCGCAAAGCTGTATCTGATGAGGCTGCCACACTTTGCCTTGAAACTGCTTTGGACTCCATTATTATCTTCTCATCTCAAAATGGAATTTGAGGGCTTCCCTGGTGGCGCAGTGGTTGGGAGTCCGCCTGCCGATGCAGGGGAGG
>NW_006799066.1:897574-909900 GCF_000442215.2 Lipotes vexillifer | reverse complement strand
GCTGGGCCCGTGAGCCATGGCCGCTGAGCCTGCGCATCTGGAGCCTGTGCTCCGCAACGGGAGAGGCCGCAACAGTGAGAGGCCCCCGTACCGCAAAAAAAAAAAAAAAAAAAAATGGAATTTGAAACGTAATTCAGCAACCTTCAGAGATGCTCTCCCCAGGGGTTACCACTTTTTCCGTTAGAACTGGGCTGTGGGACTGCACGCCAGTCTATGAGTAAAAGTCCTAAATGCAAGTAAATGGCATTCGCTTTTACCCTTTTCCATAAAGCTGGGCAGCGGTGCCTTCTCGCAGCTCCACGTGGAAAAGACTCTGGGGTCTAGTAAGCGGAGAACTGAAGGGAACAGGGCGATATCACACTGATCATCGCCCCCAGACGCTAACTGGCTCTACTTGATTTCGTGTGAAAATAACCTGATACAACAAGGAAAAGAATCCAACCAGAGAGAAGAATAAAAATGGAAAAATGAGTTTTATGTCTCTCTCCCACTGCCGACCCTGATCTCATTCTCCAAAGATAATCATCTTAACGGTTTCTTATGTATCCTTTCCTGCCTATGTGAGAGCACGGAGATGTGTCTGGACACACCACGTATTTTTCCAACCTTTTCTTAGGCAGGAATCTAGGAGGTAAACATCCGAGCCATTGTCAACATCCCAGCTGCAGCCACTCCTCAGTGAAGTTCTGGTACCGCCCCTTCCAACCAGGCTGCTCTTTGGGTACACATTTCATTCTAGTCTCAGAAAAATGCACCGTTTTTACATCCTAAAAGTGTCAGGTTAATGATCCATGACACAAATATTCACATCTAAAATACCTGAAGATTAAGGACTCAGGTATGGCATTATATGATTCCTAAAACTATGTCAAGAGGAGGAAAGGGCAGATAAAAACGTATCTGTTTTCTCAGCCAAAGAAGACACCGAGTTTCTGAATCTTGATTAGAACTCGATTTTAAATTTGACAAAATCGACTGTACGTTAGAATGGTAATTTACCAACGTTAGCACAGTCAGTCCAGTAAAAAAAGACAAGATGTCATCTCCCACATGGCAGAGAGAAAGCTGAACGGGCGCGTACCCAGTGCCAGGGACTCACCCCTGGACCATCCACACGGCAGTCGTGGCATCTGTTCTCCATCGGGGCACTGCTTCCAGGGTGAGTACTGTTTTGTTACTGAAAAGAATACTGCTGCTGGGAGTAACATCATCAGTGAGATAAAGACAAAATTTTTAAAACTAAAAAGCCTACATAAGAATCATAATGAATTAAGAACCTATGTATTTTGATATCTAAAATTCCTTTCCTATTTTGAAAGACTATAAGAGAACCTTTCAGGGACTCCCCTGGCAGTCCAGTGGTTACGACTCCACACTTCCAATGCAAGGGGCGCGGGTTCGAACCCTGGCTGGGGAACTAAGATCCCACATGCCACGCAGCATGGCCAAAAAATAATAAGAGAACTTTTCATGTAAACAAGATGTAAAGAAGAAACTGGTATTTGGAGAATTCTTTCCCCAAAACTAAGAGTGAATTTTTGTAATCACTTCAAGAACAACTTGCATGAACAACATTACTAAGGGAATTAAAACCTGAGATTTTAAAAGAATCTCCAAAACTATTCCTACCAACCGCCCTATGTGTGAATCTTCAGTCTTAAATACCCCACTGCTAGTAACAAATTTAAAGTATTTGAATTTATACAAATTATTACAAGACACTTTTAAACTCCTCTGTAAGAGAATCCCTGTCTTTAAATGTCAATTTCTATTATCCTTGTTATTAGAGATAAGAATTGTAACTAAAGTTTCCTTTCACCCTTAAATACAGTTTCAATTTCCATTTAGAAACGAAACCATGTATGGGTGTGAGAGACACTGTGGTCCTGGGAATAAAAAGTAAACAAGAAATCCCTGAGGAACCCTAACAGGATGCAGTGTGATCTGGAACTCAAAGAACTTAGTTACAAAGTAACTTTTACCGAAGAGTTTTTATTTATTTTTCAATTAAATTCAAAACCTGTAAACCTACTCCTGTAGGCTGATTGCTGGCTGCTATGCGGATACAAAAATAAGATGAATGAGTGCCCGAGATTTTTACCCTGTATTTATACCTTCCTCACCTTTCTCTAACTTCACGCTGATTTCTAGTCAAGCAGACACAGGATTCCGCCCCCCACCCACCCAAGGGAATCCACCATTTCATTAAGTTCAACAAAATATAGCAAGCTATACAAAAGCACCTTGGTTACATCTTAGGGAATGTACAATGTAACTACCTATTTTAGAAACCAGATCTAACCCTTAAATAGGCATAATCAGGAAAATACTAATAAAAAATATTAAAATAGCCCCAGACTGCCTTCAAAGAACTTATCATGTAAAAGAAGAAAACAGGAGGGTAGATACTTCAGGGCAATGTCATCTTAGAAATTCTGCAAAAGCAGCGTGCTGTAGGCAGAGCCCAGCACCAAGAAGCGGTGATCCTCCCGGGGAAGGACCAGGCAGCGAGGACTCCACGGGGACCATGGGGACGTGCGAGCGACAGCAGGACGAGATGGTGCCGCATCTCACCTGTGTGCTTACTGACTGAATCGTCTACAAGGCGACATGTGCGCCACACAACTGCAAACGGTATAAGGCAAGGAAGTTGTATTCCGCTGCTGAGAATTAGAAATGGCTTTACAGAAGATGCAGCATTTGAGACAGAATCTGAAGACAAACAGGATTCTGACAGGCGAGGGTGGGTTTGAATGGACGCAGCGCAAGCAAGAGCAGAGGCACGGAGGGCAGGAACTGCTGTGTGCTCAGGGACCATGAGTGATCCAGTTCAGCCTGATTACGGGAGATGTTTAAAGAAGAGTAGATACTATGGCTACAAAGTGAGGCTGCCATTAAGAATCAAAGACCTGAGTGCCAGAAGGAGGCGGTCAGTTTGGTTTTCAAGGGGAAAACACAAAGAAGGGGGTGCACAAGTGTGAGACGAGCAGACAAGGGCATTCTAGACACTTCTGGAACAGGCACAAGCAGAGAATTCACGCCACAAGTCTCTGCAATAGTCCAGCACACACGGAAATGTGGGCAGGACCTGAGAGGCTATGTCGGGGAGGTACCATCGACAATAGTACAAACTTTGACGATGTTCTGAGTGTGGAGGGTTACAAGGAGAGGGAAAGTGCGAGTGGAAGAGCATGAAGTGGAGACGGCATCCCCCGGGGACGCGGAGAAGGGCTGGGGGGTGGCACGGAGGCTGCATGTGACTTGGAACCCCTAATGCCCCAAGCACAGCTCTGATGTCTCCACCCTCGTGTGGAAGCCTCCGAGGGCCTCCCCCGCAACTATGAAATAAACCCGGGCTCATCCAAAAAGCCCCCCTGAAGCTAATCTTCATACCTCCTCTAACTCACCCACACCACGGTCTTTCCTACTTCCTAAACACAAAGCTTTGTTTTGCCTCTGCTCCCCCTCCCCTCGGCCACTCTTCAAATCCTGCACGAAAGCGAATGCCTCTGGGACTCTCCCCGACACCTTAACTGGCCAAATACTGCAGCCGTTTAAGATTTTAATGGTAAACAATGTCAAAAAGAACTTCCCTCTTCTTAATGTATGAAAATTAACCTTCAGCATGTTCACTTCTTTTAATGACAAAGTATCTTAACTGACAGATTTAAGACATCTTAAATCAGCAAATCATAGCTAAATTACTATACTTCTGTCCTCATAATTTGAAGATAAATGTGTTACTCTCTAATTTATCTTTTTATATGTTACAACTCTAATTCTTCCTTTTTATTATGGTTCTTCAACAATGAGAGCAAGATCCTCCATTAACAAGGCCAGTAACATGTGATTACATAACAAGTGGTCCAGGATCACCCTTTGTTCTTTCATCACCTACACTGCTCAGACAAGGTTTCAGCATATTGTTTAAATTATTTCTATTTAACTATATGCGAAATTCTAGTCAAGCACAAAAATATTCCCTGGTCTCATAAAATTCACTATTTTATCAAGTGTTTAAAAATATAACGTACTATAAATAAGTGCCGTACTAAATTATTCCTAACTACCTCATTAATGTCACCAACTTAAGCAATTCATAATGGCTCAACTACCTAATCCAAATTCAAATTTTAATCATTTTAAATAATTCTGCACAGACGTAATTAGAAAACAAATAAAATATTAATCAGAAAACTTGCTACATCACCCAACAGCAATCAGATGGAATGAGCATAATAATCACCACAGTATAAAGAAGTCTGTGCATTTGTATTAGATAATCCCGTGCTGTTTGGAACTGCAGAGCTGGGGTCCACTAAAAAAATGTAATACATCCTTTCAGAATGCCCATGGTGGTGAGGCACCTGACTGTTTCGGAGTCACGAGGACTGAAATCAAGTATGTAGCATCCACCTACTATATGTGTGTCTCTGGGTAAATCCTAGGTTTCTTCATCTATAACAGGTCACAACGATTACAGTGCCAATGTGTGTTAAGGTGCCCAGTAAGCAATAAAACACGGTGCGAATGTAATTCACTTCATTACATAATGTTGATCAATGCACAGGGGTTGATGTAAAGAACCACGTGGCTTTTCTCCATCTGTTTTCTCCTCTACATATGTCACCATTATCTTTGTACTTCATATCTAAATCTCAAAGAGTGGGTGGGGTATATTTCTCTAAAGCCCATGGATCAAACCATTAGCAAGAATCCTGCCATTTTCACTCCATGAGGTTTATTTACAGATACCTCAGCATAAATTAAGTTGGTAACACTCAGGAACTTAGGAATAATGCAGTATGGCTCATGTTGACAGCATTTAATATTTTTGCAAACTTGATAAAATAGTGAGCTGTCTTTCACGTATAATTTCATGCATAAGCCCAAGTAACAAGTCTAAATTTTCAATGAGCCCAATTTTTCAATGAAGCCCAACAACTCAGTAACTATCAGTCTAGTGCTATGAAAGAAACAAATAAACATGTTTATACATAAATACCTCTTTGTCCCCAATGAATTCTTGCTCTGGTTGGATGGGCAAGGCATAAATAGGTAACCTCACTTCCTACTTTGCAGGGAGAACAGGCGCCTCTCCTCACACCCCCCCCCCCCCATCCACTGCTCCTGCCCTCCTGTCCTCACAGCACAGCTGTACCCACCCGAGATCGGGCTGGTCCTCCAGCTCTGGGCTGAGTCCCTTCCCCCGCTCTCAGGAATCTTACTCCATCAATTGCCCTTTGCTCTCCCAGAGCGAGTCCTATATAATCCATTTCTCAATCGGATCTTTCCCACCTGTTAGTCTCTGCCATTTGATTAAAAAAGAGAGAGAGAGAGAGAGAGAGAGAGAGAGACAAACCTCACCTGGTTTAGAGGGAAAGGGAGGGGAGGAAAAGCTGGGGAGCCTGCATCTGGGTGTCTGGCAGGGGCTGCTACAGTCAGGTGTGTGACGGTTCGACATTTCACTACCCCAGGGCTGCGGGAAGCAAGTGGGTGTGAAGATCCAGCCGGGACTCCACCAGCCCTGCCTCGTGCCCTAGAGAAAGGGCATCTCGTTAGCCTCACAGGCAGCCTGTGTGCTTGGGTGGCCCCACAGACATCAGTCACCCAGCTGGCCATGCAGGCGAACCAGAAGCCCAGGAGTCACCCAGGACACCTTCCCCTGATGGCTCCCATACCTGATCTACCATCAAACCGTACCTGTGAAACCATCCTCAGCCCCGTCCACCTTCTGTCCACACCCACGTCCACCACACTATGTGGAATCACCACTTCCTCTCACTGACTAGGCAGTGCTCTCCCCACCACCTCCAGCCCCCTCCAACTACACACACAACACAGAGTAACTGTTCCCCTTGTTCTTGGGGTTCAGACCAAGCTCTCCTGAGTGCAGCCACTCAGCCTTCAGGCAGGAGGACCCCAGCTCAAGCTTACCTTCTTTAGGTAAGCCAGTCTTTCTGCATCTGAGTCGAATGCCTATCACCCACTCCACAGCACCACATGCTGCTCCTTCTTTTTTTTTTTTTTAACAACTGTTACAGTTGCACTTTTACATGTTTGTGTGACTGCTTAATATCCATCCATCCCACTGGCTGCGGGCACCTGGTACAGTTTTGCCCACCTCTGCATCCCCAACACTCAGCACAGAGCCTAACCCACAAACAGCATAACTACTCTTTTGGATCAGTAAATAAAACGTGAAACAACTAATTCTATGGCCAATACCTTAGGGAGGGTGAGATAAGATATATGGATCAAGCACATGAACACTGAGGAAACTCAACCAAGGGAGAAACTTTCCTGTGAGTGGTTTAGTAAGTTTTAAAAAGCACAGGGGACCTATACTGTTGGTGGGAATGTAAAGTGGTGCAGCCACTGTGGAAAACAGTAAGGAGGTTCCTCAGAAAACTAAAAGTAGAATTACCACGTGATCCAGCAATCCCGCTCCTGGGCGTATATCTAGACAAAACTCTAATTCAAAAACATACATGCACCCCTATGTTCACAGCAGCACTATTCACAATAGCCAAGACATGGAAACAACCTAAATGTCCGCTGATAGATGAACAGATAAAGAAGATGTGGTACATATATACAATGGAATATTACTCAGCCACAAAAAAGAAATAATGCCATTTGCAGCAACATGGATGCAACTAGAGATGATCATACTAAGTGAGGTAAGTCAGAAAGAGAAAGACAAAAAATTAACAGTGAAACGGGCTGGGGGCAGTAACTGACATTTTAGTAAGTGCTCACTGCGGACCGAGCCCTGGGCTCAGTGCTTTACACACACACACACACACACACTCCCCACACCTACCCCTGAAGCAGTACCTGCCCGTATCTCGTAGATGAGGAAAGTAGTATTAAAGCAATCAAGTTACTCTCCAAACCACAAAACTGCTAAGTGGGGGAGCTGGTTTTCCCTTTATTTTGTCCAGCCTCCAAAACCCAACATTGCAAAGGAGAAAGCACAGGCCTCCTGCCCCACCGACCCTGCACAGAGCCCGATACCAGGTGCTGAAGGATTTGCACAAGAGGCAGAAACAGCTCTGCAGCAGGGTAAACGTCCTCTACAGAGAAATCAAACAAGCCACAGTGGTGATGGGTGCCCGCACCCGAAAAAGAGTGGCGGAGAAGCATGTAAAAATCCCCAGGAAGGTTAAAAATATCTTCTAAGTTCACATACAGCTGTTACCTAACAAAATACCTTTCAAATGGGCAGAGTTTGTTTTTTTTCCCCTCACTAAACCCACCTTTCCTAATAAAATTCTCTCTTTAAAAACTGTAATTACTTGGGACTTCCCTGGCGGCAGAGTGGTTAACAATCCGCCTGGCCAATGCAGGGGACAGGGGTTCGAGCCCTGGTCCGGGAAGATCCCACATGCCGCGGAGAAACTAAGCCTGTGGGCCACAACTATTGAGCCTGCGCTCTAGAGCCTGTGAGCCACAACTATGGAGCCCGTGAGCCACAACTACTGAAGCCCACCCACCTAGAGCCCATGCTCCGCTACAAGAGAAGCCACCGCAATGAAGAGTAGCCCCCACTCACCGCAACTAGAGAAAGCCCGCGTGCAGCAACAAAGACCCAATGCAGACCAAAAAAAAAAAAAAATTGTAATTACCTGATAAAAAGTTGTTCCAAGAGAGCGTCATATTAAGAAACACTCCCATTATATAGTATAGACATCTATGCAAGAAAGAACCATGATACAATCGGACCGTCCAAGCTATGTGGAGAAGCCACACTATCACCTTTGGGTGAGAAACACCCTCTCCTTTACAACTAGTAAACCCCATCCACTCCCAAACACACAGCCAAGTTTACACAGAAATGGGGAGGAAGGAAAAAGAACCTACTTCACCTTAAGGGAATTACACTTCTTTGGGGAAATAAAGATGCTGAGAATGGAATGTAAGACCTTCTGCAGATGAAACCCATGACTGAAAGTCCGGGTCTGTGGCCGTGATCCTGTCCATCACGATGACCCTTAACTAGCACTTTATCACAGAGCACTCAGGACCAGGCACTTTACAAGGGCTGTCTCACAACAAGACGGGGACTCACCCGCTGCCGCTGCTGCTTATATACATGTGTGCACCACGACTCTGCATCTGGCCCGAGGTCTGCTGACCTGGCCGAGCTGTAGCCGCCTTCCTGTCCCATCACATGGAACACCCTGAACCACTTTGGGGTGACATCTGCGTGCGTGTGTGTGCTCTTCCCATCTGGTTATTTTCCGGCCCAAGGAGACATTATTCACAAACCTCACCCAGCTCAAAATTCACATGGACACACTGTTCCAACCCATGAGCTCACCACGGCTTCTGGAAGGTCCTGCCTCCCAGGAGGCACTGACAGGCCCGCCGCCCGGGGCCCTGCTTGGCGCTGGGCGCTGGCCCCCTGGGGACCCAAGCTTGCAGAGATCAAGGCACCTCCCCAGGGCCACGTGGCACGGCGAGGCCTCTAAATGAGAACCAGGTTCTGACGCCAGGACCCACCCACACTCCCGAGGTGACGCCACCTGCAATGGTCACCAGCAGCAGGGCTGGAGGCTACACCGCCCCTGTTTGTAGACCGTCAGGTTGGGCTAAGCAGGACCTCGTCACTAGCCCCGGAGCCAGCACGTGTTTACGTCTCTACAACGATTCCGCCACCCGATGTGGCATCATCTCATCATGTTAGGTCACGTACAGTAACCTCCTAACTCTGTGGTCCCGATTCCCTTGGGTTTCATCTTGTCTTCATCCATACGGGCCGAGATACACACGATCCTTGGTTTCTGTCAGGTCAGGACCCCGTCTCAGGGGAGCATCCAAAGAAAAGGTCCACGTACCTCCTACAGCATGGCCAGGGGCTGCAGTAACTGCCATAAGGTGGTAAGCTTCTAGAAACATCCTAGACACAATGGTGAAGGTGAAAGCTCCAGTATGGTTGGAAAGGGCCTAAGGCCAGCAATCACCAAATATCAAGTCAGTCTTTATTTTTACTCCTAATGATATTCTGAACTTGGCTGTTTGGAATCTAAAATATTTCCATAGAAACGAGCTCTGGCGATGAAACAATAACAACAATGAAATGGGGCGGGGGGGGGGGGGGGGGGAACCAGTTCATCTAACCCATGACGCGGCTGAGAGCAGAATATGAGGGGCAACCCTAGAAGTCGGTGGCACATGGGGTTGAAGAGGACGTGAAAAGTTAATTCAACTGTAAGCTCCTTCAAGTCCTGCCCTGTGCTTATTCTAGCTTTCTATGCCCCCTGCCTCCACCCCATCCAACAGTAGAGGGAGGGTGCTCAGCAAGGAAGCAGAGAAGCTGGGCCATACTTCACAATAATGGGGGACACACAGGGCCGGCTCCAGCAGAATAGGTTACTGCAGGCTTTAAGCAAAAAAAAAAAAAGAAAGAAGGGTCTTCCCTGGTGGCGCAGTGGTTGAGAGTCCGCCTGCCGATGCAGGGGACGCAGGTTCGTGCCCCGGTCCGGGAGGATCCCACGTGCCGCGGAGCGGCTGGGCCCGTGAGCCATGGCCGCTGAGCCTGCGCATCCAGAGCCTGTGCTCCGCAACGGGAGAGGCCACAGCAGTGAGAGGCTCGAGTACCGCAAAAAAAAGAAAAAAAAGAAAAAGATAACATGTGATAAAACATAAAACAGGACCTATCACATAGCCCTGGCTCACTCTGGGTGACTAGCAACAGAACAGTTAAATATCAACATTTGGCCACTTTGAAATCATCTCAGTTCTTCTTGGTCACATAATTCTTCGGTGACATAAAAATATCAGTTCATATCACCTAAGATAGAAGAAGCTATGGGATAAGACAGAGACGACCCTGTCCTGTTGCACAAAGCAGAGCTCCCACACTTCACGATAACCCAAGTGCACACCGCCACATTAAAACCACTCCTTATTCAACCACAAGACACGGGGGAAATCCAGAAAGCCCTAACCAAGGTATCATAGCAAAATGCTCTACAGGGAGTCACCACAATCATACTCTCAGTCTTTTCTTAATAACTAAGTGCTCTCAAGTTGCCTGATGTGCACTGCAGTGCCAAGAAAGGCGCTATCTACCATCTTCATCTGAAACCTCTGCAGTCACACTAACAGACACCGAGGCTCTCCAATCTTTACATCTCTCACTTTCACACTCTATTTACTGAGAAACAAAGCAAGCCGTGACACTGCGAATAGCTGCTCATTCTAATGAATGGCTGGTATATGACAGACACTGAAGAAGGTACTATTACTAACCCCACTTCGTAAATGAGGAAACTGAGGCTGGGGATTAATTAACTTGCCCAAGGTGCCAAAGGTAGTTAAGTGTTGGAAGCTAGCTTTAAACCCAGGCCGTCTGACTCCAGAGCTGTTTGTTGGCATCAACCTTTCTACCATGCTACCTATCTGATCTCCAACTAGACATATAGAGAATCTTTACACTGCTATCATTTCACTGGAAATTTTTCTTCCTTATGGCTGGTGGAGGAGGAAATCTCTGACATCATTACATTAGGTCCACATTTGGGTCTGTATTCTTTCCATCCTGGCTTCACACTATCTACTGCAAAATCCTCTCAAACTATCCTAGATACAAAAAACAAGAAAGAAAGAAAGAAAGAAAGAAAGAAAGAAAGAAAAGGGCCCTTTCCTTGCTTTGTATCACTGAATAATTAGATTTTTAAACTTATAAACAAAAAACATTCATTCTGCATTTGTACAACGTGGGCACTAGCCTAGCACTAAGCTCAGAATCTATACCCAAATACTTGATTGTCAAGTCAGGCTTTTAATGGTTAGCAGTACGTTTCTTGTTTTATTGTGAGTTTTAATAGATTTTGGCATCACCCTTGTGGAATAGTCTTGGTGACACTGTTTTATGGTACCCAATGTGTTGACAGCAGTCTGGCAGATTAACGCTATAAAAAGTGGCCCACTGTCTGCTTACATTAGGTCCAGTAGCCAAGCAGGTTCATGCTGAAATGCCTGATTCATAAGCCCATCCAGGCTGTGCTCTACGTGCCATTCACGATGGATGCAGCAAGGTGTGCACGGGATGGCACCAGGTGTGATTAAAGTGACAGGCAGCTGTGAAATCTTTTTGCTAAAGATTAGAGGCTTAAGTTCCAATTTCAGATGCAGTCAGGTGATTTTCCTTTTTGTTCAGAAAACGAAATTGAAAAACACGAGTGACTGCAAACTGAAGGTTTTCTAATTTTTCACTCGTTACCGTATTTCACTGAATCTAAGACATACTTTTTTTTTTCACATTCCCATAGGTCAGAAATAGGAACTATCTTACAACTGACACCATCTTAGATGTGTATGAAATACAATAATAAAATGAAGTTGCATGTATTCTGGATTCTATGGTTTAAGTTTTCTATTACCATCAGCCCATGTATTCATAATTAATTGAGGAGACAATGTTAAGATTTGTCTCTGTTTTTCCTTTTCTTATCCTCCTCTGTTTGCCATAGAAGATACACTAAAGGATGTTTGAGATATATGAAAGGTCACATAACTTAAAGGAGACAAAGGCTTTGAAGCTATTTTATTGTAAGTACAAAGCTGTTACCCTCCTATGAAGAAAATAGAGCCTGAAAGCTTCCCCAGGCTGCATGCGACCCAAATGGTTTCTTCTGTGAGAAAGACACAATTCCAAGGTGGAAGGGCTCCACATGCTCAAGTCTTCCCACCAGCGTAAGTCGACTCACTCCAAGACACAATAAGCCTTTAAACTCAAGCTCAAAACTCTCAAGGGGTTGGTTTCTCCTCTGCCTCCCCAGTATCAAAATCATGCTCCCATATTTAAACAATTAGGTGAGATGTAGTGGCACTGAAATCTGAGTGCTAAATGTTTAGTAAATACTAACCAAATTCAGATCTCATCTATAGAAGTTTTTTAAAAGATGATTCTTGTTTTCTTTGATTTCAGAAAACTTAAGATAAAAAAAGAAGGCAGGGGTCTCCTGAATTCAACTGACTGCAGAACAAAATTTCTGTGAGATAGAAAAAATAAGCCAAATACTGCTCAGTGATCTAGAAAAAGGGAAAACCCTAAGAGGCAAACATTGGGGTATTCATTTCAGAAATGTAACTAGTTGAGATTACTTTATAAAGATTTCCCTGTCCGGCTTCCCTGGTGGCGCAGTGGTTGAGAGTCTGCCTGCCGATGCAGGGGACACGGGTTCATGCCCCGGTCCGGGAAGATCCCACATGCCGCGGAGTGGCTGGGCCCGTGAGCCATGGCCGCTGGGCCTGCGCGTCCGGAGCCTGTGCTCCACAACGGGAGAGGCCACAACAGTGAGAGGCCCGCGTAC
>NW_006799066.1:894251-897440 GCF_000442215.2 Lipotes vexillifer | reverse complement strand
AAAAAAAAAAAAAAAAAAAAAAAAAAGATTTCCCTGTCTATACCACAAAACACTGAAAACCTGTCAGGAGTTCTTTTTTCCATATCTGGTATAAGATAACTTCTTGGAGTGGTGATGGTTGTTTTTCTTGATTATAAAAGTACCTTTCAGTATAAAATTTAGAAAATACTTAAGGATATAAAGATTAAAATAAAAATAACCCACAATCCAAATAACTAACATTTATGGAGGGCTAACAATGCAGCGAGCACCGTGTGAGGTATTTCAGAAGCATCGCTGCATTAATCCCAACAGGCCTAGGAGCTAAGCACTGTTACCATCCCCCCACCACAGCTGAAGAAACTGAGTCTCAGATAAGTTTAAAAATTTGCCTGTGGGACTCCCCTGGTGGCGCACTGGCCGTGAGTCCGCCTGCCAATGCAGGGGACACAGGTGCAATCCCTGTTCCAGGAAGATCCCACATGCCGCAGAGCAGCTAAGCCCGTGCGCCACAACTGCTGAGCCTGCGCTCTGGAGCCCACGAGCCACAACTACTGAGCCCGCGTGCCACAACTACTAAAGCCCAGACACCTAGAGCCCGTGCTCCGCAACAAGAGAAGACACCGCAATGAGAAGCCCGCTCGCCTCAACTAGAGAAAGCTCATGCGCAGCAACAAAGACCCAACGCAGCCAAAAATAAATTAAAAAAAAAAAAAAACTTGCCTGTGGTCATAGAGCTACTAAGTCAGTTGTCCAAAGTCACACAGCCAGTAAGTAGTTGGGCAGGGACTCAAACCAGACCTGTGTAACTCCGGAATCAGAGCTTTTAACTAAGTGAAACTGTCAATCCCTGAAACTACTCATTTTTGAAATTGATGTATTTCCCCTAGTCTTTTCCTAGGCTTGTGATTTAATTTGTATAAAATTGGGACCACAGTTAATATATTCTTTTGTGCTCTACTCGTTGAGGCTTTATGTTGTTCAAAAGCGTGATGTGTAACGCCTGCATCATACTCTTAACATAGGAACACAGCACACATTCAACCATTCTCAGTTTCTCACTATCAGAAAAAAATGCTGTGACCTCTTATTCATTAACAGCTGATTGGATTTCAGATTCTTCCCTAGGATGGATGACTGATATGATTGGAATGACCATTCATAAAGGTCTGGACACATATAATCTCCAATTACTTTCCAAAATGTTTGTACTTGCTGAACCTTAGTCTGAACCTCAGACAGCAGTGATCGTGCAAGTCTCACCATATTCCGTCAGTATCAAAACTGTTTTTTAAAATCTTTGCTAATGTGATTAGAAGTATTTCGTTTTAATTTGCATTTTTTTATTACTCCATAATTTGGAAATTTTCATGTTTTTGGCAATTAAATTTTCTTCCTATGCAGGACCTGCTTATATCCTCTACTGCTTTTCTACTCGGCTGCAGCTGTTTCTCTACTGTATTTGTTGATGTGTCTTTTTAATAGATCCACACGCACACATTAGAGCAGGTGAAGCATAAAAGGCGAGACGGTGCATCCTAACGTCAGAACACACGCTCAGAAGGAAGCTCAACTACGGTGAACGGATTAACTTCCTTGTGTAATAACTGCGTCGCCTCTGAACAAACTCCCAAATTCCATCGTGCTGTTTTGATTCTGAAAGACCAAATAGGAACCGTGCAGAATTCGTTAGTGTTATTCTGTGCCCACGCTGTGAGGAAATTTAAAAAAATAAAGTCAAACTACGTGTGAAAACAGTTCCAAAATCATTTTTATAAGACACTGACTTTACTTTAAAAAAAAAAAGGATTTACTATTTCGCTATTTTTTGGCTTGCAGGTTGCACAGCTTCGTGAGTGATGTAGCTTTATTCTGGAAGCTTTCTAAAGTGACCTTTTATCTTTTCACACACTTCACCCTCCTCAAACGTTTCCTATTTGGGGATCTAATCTAAGTTCAAATCATCAAACCTTGGTTATCCTGAAAAGAGGCTGCGAAGCCATTCTCAGCTCCGCGCCGGCCCCTGAAAGGACCGGGACTCACCCTGCTCCCCGTCCCCACCCCCGGATCTCCCCCTCTTCCCAGGTCTCCCCCGCTCCTCAATGCCCCTGGCCCTGGTGCAGCTCCACGGCGGCTGCCTACGCTATTTCAACAGCCTCTGACTTTTTGCCTCTAGTCCCTCTTCAAGCGCAATCCCCCACGCGTTGCCAGACTAACCTTTCAAACACAAGTCAGGATCTCACCGGGTCTGAACTTCCAACTTCTCCACGGCCTATCCCCAACCCCATTTGTCCAGCCCCTGCCCCTCTGCCCCCAGCCACCTCTGACGTTCGAACGGGGCTCCCTGCGGTCCCGGGAGGAGGGCAGGTGTATGGCAGGGTGCCCCTCTCCCTGGGGCCACGGGCCCCGCCCCTGCGGCTTGGTCTGGGGACCCTGGCCTCGCAGTATCTCTATGCTTTCTGCTCATGTCATTTCTCAGTCCCTCCAACCTATCAAAGGGCACAGGTCACACCTGCTGATTCCCTCCTCCACTACCAAGTCCCTGCCTGTAGCGCCACCCCTTTTCGGCACCTGACTACAGGCCGCGCTGTCCCGTTCCACCTCGTCACAGGTGTGCTACCCTGCACTTCCCGGCCACAGTGAGCATGTTTAGTATCTCCCACAGAACTCAAGCACCCCTTCACAGACGTTAAAGTCACAAGAATGTTCTTAAGATCTGCACACTCATAATTCTTATCTATCTCCGAAAAGAGTGAATACGAGAACAGCTTTCACCAGACACATCCATGTTTCCAAAACCCAGAAAGACTTCACGGTAAACCTCAGCCAGAAATCACCGTTTACCCTTTACAGGTGGAAACTGAAAGCACTGTTGGATTTTCCCTGCTCGTTACTGGCCACGCCTTTGCATTCATCAAGTCCTTCCTACAGCCGACTTGGGTGCGGCCCTTGTGTAAGAGCTCCCTCCGACGTGACCTCCGATGTGACCTTGGAGGCCCCTTTCTGAGGCGCCCTCCTGAGCAGCCACCGCGGAAGGCAGCCGTCTGCCCCATGCCCCTGCCACCACATGGCTCCCTGGTGCAAAGGGCAACTGCTCCGGCAGTCCCTCAGGCCACGCTCGCCGCGGCAAGCGACTTCCCCCAAGAGGACTTCAGCTGCTAGTTGAACAGCTTTCCCTCCGACACCAGATATAATCTGGTGTCATTATAT
>NW_006799066.1:889126-894239 GCF_000442215.2 Lipotes vexillifer | reverse complement strand
AATCTTGTGTCTATATATATATATATATATATATATATATATATATATATATATATATATATATATATATAATACATTATATTATATTTCTATATATAATACATTATATATATTTGGTGTCATTATATATATATAATACACGGACATTACTGTGCTAACCTGCATACCCCTGGACCGACGACCCACAGGGCATCTTAAGCACCTCATCAGGGCACCTCGACCAGGAATAAAGAAAGGCCTTCCGACCGGACGCCGGGGACACGACACGGGCTGAGGCCTGAGGAGGGACTCTCACCTCCTCTCCCCACACACATTCTGAACCAGCTGGGGGACAGCCAGGCGGGGCTGCAGCCTGTCACTGGGGAGGCCAGGGAGGGGCCAGGCCACAGGCACAGGGCAACCCCGCCCCGCCTGAGCCGGAGCCTCCACTTTAAACCCGTCAGCCCGATACACCCGGAGGCGTGGAGCAGGACGCCTCTGCGGGAGCCTGGGTGCTTCCTGACCCGCAGTCCGGGCGGCAGGGCGCCCAAGGAGGACGCCGGGAGCGGCGATGGAGGGCGGGGGTCTCCACCACCCAGTGCAGGCAGGCGACGGTGACGACAGCCAGGGCTCAGCAGGCGGGGACTGTGTTCTAACGGGCGGACAGGGGTCTCAAGGGTGCAGCGCAGCGGAAGGTGCTCCCCTGAACTCAGAGGAGCCTGCAGTGGGCCAGCAAAGGCCAGGACGCGGGGCGGCACGGAACACGTCGTTCGGGCTCAGATGCTCAGATGCGGGGCTGAGCTTCAGGCAGGAAAAGGGGGGCCAGGGGGTGTTGAAAAGACTTCCGTTTCAGACAGGTGGGGAACATTAAGAACAGACGTCTGGGGGCGATACTGGAAATAAAAATACAGTCTTAGGAGTTAACCACCTGGAAACCGGAGCTGGAACTGTGAGTCTGAACTGGGCCCTAGAGAAGCCGAGACGGGCACCCTGGGTGCAGGACGCAGGCTGTATTCAGGGGGCAGCAGAGGAATGAGGACCCCGGGGAGCAGGCCCAGGACGCGGACGGCACCTCCCAGCCACGGTCCAGGCCGGGGAGACGACGGGGCAAGAGGCCGGCACAGTCAGTGAGGAACGAATCGGAAAGGAAGAGAGACGGAGGCCTAAGAGCCCGGATGCCGCTTCCCATCACCTTCCGCAGAACACCCGGCTCTCACGGAGAAGGGCGCCGCCGAGTCCACCCACCAAACTCCCTGCCACTCTCGCTTTACATGTCTGCCCTGCCCTTGGAGACAACACCGCTTGGAACGGGTGCCCCTAAACAGTTACTGCTGCCTATTAAATCCACTAACACTTCTTTTTTATTTTTTTTTTATATTTTTTTAATTTAATTTTTTTTTGGCCGCGTCATGCAGCATCTGGGAGTCTTAGTTCCCCGGCCAGGAATCGAACCCGCATGCCCTGCACTGGAAGCCTGGAGTCTTAACCACGGGATCGCCAGGGAAGTCCCCTAAATCCACTCATTTTTCATACCACGTAGACTAGAACCACACATAAGACAAGTTTTTCATTACTCTGTGGCAGAAATGAAAATAAAATTTAACAAATAAATACAACCCATGCTGCTCTCTGACCTGTTTACCACCACCTTTAAAGTGGACTACCAAGCTCAACCATGTGTCCATCTTTACCTTTTATATAACTGGTATCTCAAATAGCAACTACATTTCACTCATTTACGTGTAAGAGAATAACATTACTTGCGAAATTCCAAAATATATTGTAAAAATATATGAGTTACCATTTTTCTGAACTGTTTTGTATTTCCACGGTACGTTCACTGTATAACTAACATACTGGTCTAAACGTGTGGCCTTTTAGAATGTATCAGAAGCACCTAGATAAAAATTCAGACTCTAGATGGCCCACAGAGATTTTTTTCTTTTGAATTTTATTCTATTTTTTTTTATATACAGCAGGTTCTTATCACAGAGATTTTAATTCAGGAAAAAAAAACTGGCATAGGGAATCTGCATTTGTTTGTTTGGCCGCGCTGCGAGGCTTGTGGGATCTCGGTTCCCCGACCGGGGATTGAAGCTGTGGCCTTGGCAGTGAGAGCACCAAGTTCTAATCACTGGACCACCAGGGAAATCCCAGAATATGCATTTTTAACAAGCACCTCAGGTGACTGTGTTCATTCTAGGCCCCAATAAATATCTATTTTATTAGCTATTCTAATTTTACCAGATGGACTTTTTAAATAATTATATAAGATCCTCAAAGTCACGTAAACAGACCTGTTTTACAGGTCCCTTGGAGAAAACAGATGAAAAAGCTACATCATCCAGCTCACCATTCTACTCTTCCTTAAAGACCAATCGATGCATTATTTCTGCAAAACCACCTTGTACCTCTGAATCCTGGCTGGGTGGAAGGGCGGGGAGCAGAGACAATTGCTGAAAAGCTACAGGACAGAGGCAGAGGCCAGGCTCACAGCAGCTGCTCCCTCTTCCCCCAGAAACCACTACATACTGTTAGCTTTTCTGCCCAGGAATGAAGGACCAGCATTTTCTATGCAACTATCTCAAAACAGTGCGAAAAGGGAAAGCTGGGGTTCCTTTCACAAAATAGAATATTGGAAGTAAGAGATAAACACAAGAAAATTTCATAAGGATATAAATTAATGCTGTGATGCTTTGAATAAAAAGACCCGTTTTCTTACCTTTAGCCTGGAGCTGGCAGGTAAAGCAAATCAGATCACTTACTAAATTCAACAGCTGGCTCAAGCAGTCTCTTTTAGAAGAGGTACAGGTAGTCATTTTCAGGTTTGCCAAGTGAAGATATTATTATTCTGAATGTTGTTATTATGGTGGTGGTGATCCATAAAGGATAATGCTGATGATGTGGGCATTTCTTTTTCTTTTTTATTTTTTTTAATTTATTTATTTATTTATTTTTGGCTGCAGTGGGTCTTCGTTGCTATGCGCGGGCTTTCTCTAGTTGCGGCAAGCAGGGGCTACTCTTCTTTGCGATGCACGGGCTTCTCATTGCAGTGGCTTCTCTTGTTGCAGAGCACGGCTCTAGGCACATGGGCTTCAGTAGTTGGGGCACATGGGCTCAGTAGTTGTGGCTCATGGGCTCTAGAGCGCAGACTCAGTAGTTGTAGTGCACGGGCTTAGTTACTCCGCGGCATGTGGGATCTTCCCAGACCAGGGCTCGAACCTGTGTCCCCTGCACTGACAGGCGGATTCTTAACCACTGCACCACCAGGGAAGTCCCTATGTGGGGATTTCTTCAAGTTCTGAAGAGCCTGAGCTACAACAAGCGACTGACAGTCGGTCCCCTATGTCACCAATCCACCAGCAAAAGCTGGGCTTCCGTGCAGATCCTCGGGCAGTACATCACCTTTCGTTCACACCAAGACAAACACCACGTTTCCCAGGTACTCCACGGTGACACCACCTGCCTGCCCGCAATTCAGGTACTGCCGTGTCACCACCCATGGGCTGAACCATGTGGGAAATTACCTGATTGCGTCATTTTATTGCATCCCTACTAAGTATGTGACAGCACATGAGACAGGGTTCTCTTTATCTTGCTCGACCCCAGCAGCTAAACGAAAGGGCTCTCAACAGCCCACAGCAGTCACAAAATTCCCTATAAACTTGAACTTTGCTTCAAACACCAGCCCGGATTTTTATTTTTTGTTTTTTAATGAGAGGGGAAAATGGAAAACTTAAAATGCTAATTCTGGTGATAAACCTAGCTCTCTGAAACTTAACACAATCTGAAAAAAGTTAAAATTTCAGGCACACCAAAAATAGCAAAACTTCAAGTTTTAACAAAAGATTTACTGTACTTAAGCTGGACAACTGTTTGTTCAGTTGTGAAGGAATAAAACCCATACACATATACAGAATCTAGATATGTCACCATAGAATAGTTCTAAGACACAAAGGAGTATTAGGATTTGGGATACTATCGTTTTTTTGTTTTTTTAATCCCCTGAAAAAGGAACACACATCCACCCCACAACATATGAGCCTACCTACTGCTTTATACATCTGGATCTGAGACCTACTGACACCAGGCAGCGTGCAGCTGCAGGGGACGCGGCCCGTCGTCCTGCACGTGAGCAGACGCGGTGGGCAAGTACTTCCTTGAGGCTGGCTGTTGACTAGGTTAAGCATTTACCAAGAGCGAGCGCTACAGCTGGGAGCTTAGGGAACATCCTGCCTTCTTTCCTGAGCAACTCAAGTCCTCTGCAGTGAGAAAAAGATGCTCCATGAATTAACACATCTTGGATAAACACTGGGAAGAAACACTGAGGACAGCCAATTCTGTAGCAAGCTGAATACTCTGATGTTGGCCACGTCCTGGACTGATAAACAAAAATAGGGTAGAACACTAGTAAGTCCTACAATAAGTGAGTGTCTTTTAGGTAGAAAGTGTTTGCAATCGATAAGGTATGACTTGTGAGGAAAAGAAGCCTCCCTGACGCTAATGCATTCATGGGCAGCTCTGGGCCGTTCAATGTCACTCCCAGAGGCGGGCCTTGAAAGCACAGGTGTGTAAGTCTTGACAGATGCTTCTAAGGCCAAGGTCATTCTGATGGGAGCCTCCAAGGCAATTTCTGCAGAGAGGTTAATGCTACATGGTCTTAAATAAGCCTGTCCTGATTTGAGTCCCAACTCCACCATTAATAGCTGTATTCTTGGGCAAATTTATTAAACAATCTCTAAAACTCCATTTCCTCACCTACAAAATGGCAATTGTTGCTCCTACCTCAGCGATTTGATTAATCCTACTTTGGTAGTCAGTGACCAACAGTTCACGTAAGTAAATAGGTTAGCAAAATGCAAACTCAAATAAAGCCTACGCTCCGCACATGGTAGCTACTGAGATCAAGCCCTTAGAGTCACTGTTATTCAAGAAATGGGTTCGAGGGCTTCCCTGGCGGCGCAGTCGTTGACAGTCCGCCTGCCGATGCAGGGGACGCGGGTTCGTGCCCCGGTCCGGGAAGATCCCACATGCCGCGGAGTGGCTGGGCCCATGAGCCGTGGCCGCTGAGCCTGCGCGTCTGGAGCCTGTGCTCCGCAACGGGAGAGGCCACAACAGTGAGAGGCCCGCGTAC
>NW_006799066.1:873631-888906 GCF_000442215.2 Lipotes vexillifer | reverse complement strand
TGGGTTCGAGCCCTGTTCCGGGAAGATCCCACATGCCGCGGACCCGCAAGCCACAACTACTGAGCCCGCGTGCTACAACTACTGAAGCCCGCGCACCACAGTAACGAGTAGCCCCCGCTCGCCGCAACTGGAGAAAGCCCGCGCAGCAACGAAGACCCAACGCAGCCAAAAGTAAAATTAAATAAATAAATTATTTAAAAAAAAAAAAAAAAGGCAGCAGCAGCTTCTCCGATTTTTCAACCTTGCAGTAAGGACGGAAAAATAAGGGGAACTCCACAGGCTCATGTCTGTCAACTGTTTCTACTCTGCCCCATTTCATCTTCCCTTTAGAGTCTCTTTTCAGTGAAAATAAAACAGGACAAAGCAAAACAAAAGCTGTCAACGTTCCATCTCTCCCACTGTCATGCCAATCTGGAGAGCAGCGGGATTCCAAGGAAGCTGCCCCACAGCCTCACCTTTGCAGAGGCAGGGAACGTTTTCGCTTTCTCCTTGCTACTCCTATCGCAGACCCCAACCCAAATCCACCCATTTTAGATAGCTTCTTGTCCGTTCCTTAAGCAAGGCACAGAATCTGGGGGAAAAGGACCGGCCCCGATGTTCAGAGACTTGAGAACCTAGAGTTACAGATTTTGAGAACACCGTGTACCTCTCCAGTCTATACTGGAAGGTTCTAACACTCCAGAACGGATGGAATATGCCCACCACTGTTTACCCAGGCTAACATCTCCCACTGAGTTCGGAGAACTGCAGGTTTGGGGAAAACAGGACTGACGGGTTCCCTCGTAAGACAGCCACAGCTCAGCCAGCAGACAAGTAGCTCTGTAGCCAGAAAGCAACTGCTCCTTCAGATGTGCCATTTCTAGTGTCTGGAGTATCCGAGCCACCTCTGTGTAGCCAATGAGAGGACTAGGTGAATAACATCTAGTTCTGCGCCTGGATACAGGCACACACCCATGTTAATTCTGATGTCGACTTCTGAGGAAAGGTGAAAACGGTGCAGCCAGGATCCACTGCAGGCCTCTCGTGCTTGGCCAGTCATGATTTACCATCCGGGGACTTTTTAAATTAAAACCAAGACACATGGTTTGATAAGTTCAATGACTACCACTTAGCTAGTAACTACTCAATAAATACCAAGTGCTTTAGGTGGAATACCTCATGCAATCTTCTGCCATTAGTAACCCTGGCTGGTTGAGAGTATTATTGTTCCTATTTTTTTGATTCACTAAGCTGATCCTTCTGACGCCACAACTCAAGCTCTCGGCCACCAGGGAATAAAACCTCCACAAGAACAACTGCTCTCCTCATCTCCGTGGGAGAGGAAGGGCATTAGGGTGAAAGGCATGGAACCCGATTGTCTTAGGGGTCAAGATATCCCAAGATGTATGCCCCACCATGAGTACAGTAGGCACAAAAAGATAAAGTGTGGACAGAAAAGCCCAGCTTTTCTACTATGCCACCACACGGGAACATTACTACCCTTAAATTTTAAACGAACCCAAATAATCCCTCAAAGCCACTAGAAGTGAGAGTAAAACTTTCAGATGTAGCATGCCCCTACAGCTAACGTAAGCTCCTGAAAAATCTGCAAAGCCGCACAATCGTGCCCACCCTGAGGAAGTCAGGGAGGGCCCTGGTAGACTTGATCAAGTCACAGTGGCACCAAAAAGGCCTATGAGGACCAATGTCAAACAGAGCACCTTTGAAATAGAGCCCCAACCAAAGACAGAGAGTCCCAGGAAGGTTCTCCCCGCACACGAAGATCAATGGCTGACCTATAATAAAAATAAACGGGTAGGGCTTCCCTGGTGGCGCAGTGATTAAGAATCTGCCTGCCAACGCAGGGCACACGGGTTCGAGCCCTGGTCCGGGAAGATCCCACAGGCTGCGGAGCAACTAAGCCCACGCGCCACAACTACTGAGCCCGTGCTCTAGAGCCCCCGAGCCACAACTACTGAGCCCGCGAGCCACAACTACTGAAGCCTGCGCGCCTAGAGCCCGTGCTCCGCAACGAGAAGCCACCACAACGAGAAGCCCGTGCACCGCAACGAAGAGTAGCCCCCACTCGCCGCAGCTAGAGAAAGCCCGCGTGCAGCAACGAAGACCCAACGCAGCCAAAAATAAATAAAATAAAATTTTTTTTTAATTTTAAAAATAAACGGGTAACATCGTTACTATACAAACTGGCAGAAACAAAAATACAAAAAACAAAACAAACAAACAAAAAAAACTGTTTCAAGATAAATGTTCAGCAGATGATGGCTTTTTCTCACGATGGTCTGCGGATGCCACTGCAGGCAGTGCCGATAATGCCAATGGCTCAGCTGATGCCAGGAGGAGCAGAGAGCCCTGCCAGGGGTGGCTGTGTCTCTTGAGGGCAGGCTTGCTGAAAAGTTGTATGGCTGGACTGGGATCCTCTAGGACGGGATGTCAACGCCCCTCCCCTAGTCACCCTGACCTCGTTTTCTTACAGCTTCGTTTCTCCCTCTCCCCCCGTTTGCCTACGTAGGGCGCCTGGCTCATGAGGTTGGCTGGAAGTACCAGGCAGTAACGGGTACACTGGAGGGGAAGAGAAAGGAAAAGGCCAAGATCCACTACCGGAAAAAGCAGCTCATGAGGCTACGGAAGCAGGCCAAAAAGAACATAGAGAAGAAAACTGACAAATTCACAGAGGTCCTCAAGACCCATCGATTCTTAGTCTAATCCCAATAAAATTGACTGTTTATTCTTAAAAAAAAAAAAAAAAAGATAAATGTTCAAGGTTTTCATACTTTTTCTCATATAATATAAAAGTCAGCAACTTGGAAGCTTTTCTGGATTTATCAATTACCATCTCTCACTTGCGACCAATCACGCTCTATCATTCACTTTTTATAAGAATTGAACAAAGTGACTGTTACGATATATTAAGCTAGTTTATACATACATCACCCCCCAGAACAGGTAAGTGTTCTGACCGAGGACAGTATTTCCCTCCACAATTACCTAAGTAATGTATTCATTTCTACCACACCCATGTTTGGCCACAACCGGCTCCTACAATGTGACCAGTTTCCTCCATGGGGAGCGCAGTGGGACCCACCAGCTATCTTCTGGGAGTCCAAGGACCTTGTCCCAAAACATAACTAGCAACAGAAAGCGGCCTCCAGAACGTGGAGGGACGCAAGAACAAAATGTGGCAAAGTCTGCTCACCGGAGGGTCCTCTTCCTTGTATGAGCAAACAAACTCCTATTAAGCAAGTAAGAAAGTGCCACATATCAAGGTAGATAACAAAGTTTCCTTCCTCTCTCCCCTTCCACTGACACCACCAGCAATCCTTGGTGGGCTCGCCATACACCGACATCTTTGGGGGGATGGTGGCAGACTATTTTGGGAAGTTTTAGAATGCCACTAGCAATGGAAAGAAGGCTGAAGCAACAGTTTCACGGTCCGTTATCGGCCACCTCAGTCACATGCTTCAAGAGCTCATGAGCTTCCTCCTCAGACCAGGTCCTCATCAGGTGCTCCCTACCTCGGAGAGCAGCACCGCCAGCCAGCCGGCCATGCAGGGAATACGCTCGAAACCTACGCTCCCTGACACCTTCCTCTCCCTGAGAACAAACCTGTCTTCAAGTACAATTCATTGAGCCTCCTAAATATTTCTCCAACCTGTCCACTTCTCCATCTCCAGGGCCACCAGTCTAGCCCAAACCACTGGTCCTTCCCCACCCCATGGACCACAGCAATAGCAGGCAGGACGAGGTTCCCAGCCTATTCTCTCCTCTGCCCCACCCACCAATTCAGTCTTCAAAACACAAGCCTGCTCATGTCAAGCCCTGCTTAACACTCACCAGTGGCTCTGCTGCTTTTTTTTTAAATCCCAAATTCCATATCCTGTAAGCCCCGCCCAAGCTGGCCTGTGCCCGCCTCTTGCGTGTCATCTAGCTGCTCTCCATGGGCCTCAGACACGCTGCCTCCCTCCAGGTGGGCTAGCACTGCCCCTTTCTCCTACCATCGCTTGGACAGCAGCGCTGAAGCCACTCCTAACAGGTGACTGTCCTTCCTCCCAGTCCGCCGTCCAGCACCTATGACGCTGCGGTGGCTCTGTTTTTCACGTGGGTCTTTTATGTCTTCTCCTGGCACAACTGTATTCCTAACTCAGGCATAGCGCAGCGCCTTTGAGGTAGCAGGTACCCAATAGACACTTGAGCCGATGAACAAGAAAACAGGTGAAACAGGAAAACTGATCACAGCCCAGTCACTAGCCACTAGAGCCAAGCCTGGCACCTACAGCAGTGGTGTAAGGTCAAAAGGACCACCGAAGAAAGTGTCTTTGATGCCACATGGCCACAAACAAACAAGCTCAGGGACCAATCAGCCTCTTACTGCCAAGTAATGCTTCTTCATTACTATTCTACCTTATTTTTATTTTTAAAAAGATAGTTTTTACTTTTCAAAATAAAAACAAAACAAAAACCTCCAAAAGTATTTCACTGAGAAAACAATTCTGTTTGCAGTCACCTAACATTAGTTAAAGGTACTGGAACCTAGTTATGGAAATGAATATGTGCTTCTATAATGAAAACAATAATCAAGTCTCAGAATAATTTTCTCTGCATTTCTCTAGATGGATAATCATACCTCCCCGCTCCCCGCCTCCCCAAAAAAACCTCCAAACCACCACACAGAGGCAAATACAATGCCGTTGGCTTAAGAACACCCTTAAGAGCTATGTGAGCATAGGCTATAGGATGCTTAAGCCAAAAGGTACTTTTGAGTCAGAACATAAGAGGGAGAGCTAGTCTCTTCCCGAAGCAGCTCAGTCAGCCAACAAAGACCAACCCGGCACTCCCCTGCATGAGCACCCAGCTAGGCACCAGGAAGACAGCCATGACCAAGGCAGCTCTGCCGGCAGTAACTGGGTGGCCAGCCAGAGACGCGGCTCCTTTAATTAATCCTCTGGGCTTTAGTTCCTCAATCTGTAAAATGAGACAGTTCAACTATAGCTCTCCAAGGTCCTCATGCTCTAAATATCCAAAGATTTACTAATGACTGTAAGATGAATTTCTACTTGACAATATCATTATGATTTCCTGTTTCTATTTATTATTTTTATCACACAGGTGTGGTTTCATTTAAGAATTTTAATATATTGATAAAAGTAAAATATAAAAGAATGGTACTAATGTTTTTCATTACCATCCCAGCTCTTAACTACTACCATAACCAGCTATGGGCTTTTGCCATAAGTGCAACTGAGTAATACCCAAATTAAAATAAATCATTACATCTTCATATTTTTTGTAGAAAAATAGAAAAGTGATAGAAATAGAAAAGTGACCATTTACTCCCAATTTCTTTCATATTTTTACATCATCCATCATCTTTGAATGTCAAAGTTTTCTTTAAAAAAAAAACTAGGACAGAATAATAAAGATCTCCAGAGAAAAAGGAAAATTTTATCTCCCAAACTGATAAAGCTATAATGGCTTTAGAAACCTGATAAGATATAACAATACAAAATTCCGAATTTCTAAAAGGGCATAAAAAGAATACTCTTTTAAAGATACACAAAAGTGTCCGTGTGAATGAACAAGACAATTAAAGAGTCACACAGGGCCATCATGTTCCCGACATCATCTCACCATCATCATCCCAGATGTTCCTTCCCCATCTACCTTAGTGAATTTAGCTATGTGACCTACATCTATCTAAGTGCTGGTTTGTTTACATCTAGAAAGCATCTGAATACTGGAAGCAAATCACTTGATTACAAAGCTGAAATTTTAAGGGTCATTTTTTTGCAGCCACACATTTTGCTCAGCCCTGACTAAGCATTTTTATTCTTGCAATGCCTTATTTATAGTAGATGTCTATAAGACGGCCATGGTGACTACTATCAAACCTGAAAGGCCATGTACGGATAATAAAAGATGGACAATAACAACACCTCCAAAGCTGATCTTAAAAGTTAAAATATGAGTACTTGGTTACCTATAGAACGCGCCCGCCTAGTAGATGGTAAACTCTGTGAGGGAAAGCACCGCCTCTTATTTGTTGTTTTACACACCAAAAGCTTGCCAGTGATTGCTGAATCAAAAGTAACCAAATGGATGGTGACACTGTCTTAAGCACAGGGGATAAAATGCTCTTCAGCTAGGTTTGAAATAACTACTCTAAACTTGGCACTGAAATTGCTCTTACGGGTTACACGGCATGTACGCAGAAGCACTCTGACTGTATTTTCTCACAGACGAAAATATTCTTTTACTTTTGACCTTACTGCCTAAAAACTATACAATGGGTAATACATCACTGACTGCATCTGTATGAAGAAAAAGTTGTAACATCTCTTTGATACAGTTTTATAAAGGTACTCCCCACGGTATTCATTTTAACTCAATAAAAGTAAGATGCTCATGAAAAAAAGTTTTGGAAATAGTCCTATAAGTCGAACTGATTAACAACTAAACCAAGTACAGGAGAATCTATGAAAGTACTGCTTCAAAATTAAGTTACTAGACCTGCTATTTTAAACTCAACTTAGGTATTCTCAACTTGGGGAAAAAAACAAAAGTGCTATTTTTTTTCCTCAAAAGAGGAAAATAATGTTTGAGTTTTTAACATCACCGTCACCTATAAATGACCTATATTTCTCTATCCTGACTTTCAAAATTAAGACATAGAAAAGGAAGCAATTTTTTAAATTGACTAAAAAATAATTTCATTGATTAAACCAATATAATTAGAGTTTGGAATTCACATACCAGTCCCTTTATTATAATTATTCATTTCTTATCAAGAAACTCATTTGAATCCTGAAAAACCTAGAACAGAATTCATCAAGCTTCAATTTACTGGCTTGCACAGAGGGAGGAAAAAAATAGAAAATATCAACAGACTATAAACAATAAAATCCATAGTGCTAGAAAACAATTCTTGAGTGTTATGGTGATGAAATTCACCTGTTACAAGCCTCACAAAAATCCATCATGTCCCTTTAGCTGGTTACCAAAAAGGGGGGGGGGATGTCATAATTTCACTATTTGGCAAAACAAGAAAACTTAGTTTCTAAAATTTGCTGCAAGTCAGCTTTCCACTTCCAAATTCTGTTTACCTTGTAACTTTTTTCCACAGAACAGATTTTTCAGGGAAAACAAACTTTTTGTGAGCGAATCTGGAAGACATAAAATGTCTCCCACTTACTATCACCTAGAAAGGCAAACCCAGTCCTGCTCTGTGCCCCAAGCATCTAGCTTTCAGCCTCTTTATTATCATTGTCAATGAATGGGCCCCAGTCAAATGAAAGCTGCCATTTTAGGGTAAAGACTGGAGGGCTTCTGTTGTGCAACAGCAAGACAAAAACACTCCGCGACAGATGTACTCTGGGGGCTGGGAGGCGGATTCAACTTCGCAGAATCACTGCTCAAGTTATTTCTGAAATAAGAAATTACCTACTACTCACACATTGCTACAATCTAAACGGAATTATAACTGGGATAAATCAGGTTCCCATGCTGCTAAGATCATAGTCACTACGATTTTTTTTTTTTTTTGCCATCGTTAGACTAGATCTGTGAGGAAATAAGGATAAGTTTTGTGTGTTTTGTTGTTGTTGTTGTTTTCTATTGGATTATTACCTTTAGTGAGTACTCCCCCCTCCCCTTATTGGGAGAGAATTGGGGGGAAAACACACTCAACCTCTTTGAAAGGTACTGCTCACTGCAAAGACGGCTTTAATGAGAATTTTCAGAAAATAAAAATCAGGGCCTTCACATAATCCTTTAGAAATAAGTTAAAATATTTAATGCAGACCAAAAATCAAGCCCAGAGGATGGACATATTTCAAGATAAGTTCTTTAAATCGATGGCTAGATAATATACAATGGGAAACTAAAAAGTATACTTAGCAAGTGGAGAGCTGGATAGTGTATCTAATTCTAGCAATTCAAAAGGAAACTCTCCATGTGGGTTGCTACTTTTCTTTTGTCCATTGTCTGTTTGGAAGAGGAGGAAAAAAACTAGTTTAAAATCGAGGCGTGAACAGTCCCTAAAAGTGACCTCCAGGAAAACCGGCCGCCGGGTAGCAGAAGCACTCCCCGCGCGTCCGCTCGACGGGGGCGCTCACAAAGCCGGCGGGCGGGCGGGCGGCCGCGAGTTCGGGGTGCGCTCCCACGGCGTGGGGCTCCTCGAGGCACAGCCATCCGGAGAAAGGCGGCTCGGTAATGATGGCTGCTCGGGGCCGGCGGCTCCTTCCCCGGAGCCTCCCGACCCCCCGCCCCCCCCCGCCCGGGATTCGCCGCCCTCCCCCCGCCCCCCGGCCGCGCTCGCCCCGCGCCGACGCGACCGCCCCGCACCGCAGCCCTCCCGGTGCCCGCGCCCCCGCACCCCCGGTGCCAACCAAACAAACAACGCGTCCCCCACCGCCCTCCTTCCTCTGCCCGCTGACCGCCTGGCCTCCAGCCACCTCGGCCGTTCACGCCCAGGAGGATCTCGGCGGGGGCAGAGCGCACCCGGGCCACCTCGGGGGCCACCTGGTGACACACACACCCCCCGGCGTTGACCCCCGGAGGACTCGGGGATGGGGGAGCTGAGCTGCCTCCGGGGGCTTAAAGTCGCTATTATGCAGCCGCCGCCGCCGTTGGCCCGGCCAGCTCGGCAAGGTGGGGTCCCCTCCGCGCCGCGCCTCCCCGCGCTCGCCCCGACCCCGCTCCCTTTCTTCTCCTCCTCGCGCACTTGGGAGCCGCCGGGGAGCCCCGGGAGCCCCCGGCTCCGGGCTCGCAACTCCGCGCCCGCAGCCAGCACGGGCCGGGCTCGGGACGCCCCCCGCGCCGCGTGTTCGCACCGCCCCCGCCCCACGCGGGGCCCCGCGCACTTTCCTCGCCGCCGACCCACCTCGCCCGGTGGCCGTCCCCGCGCGGGCCGGCACCGCCGCGCCAGGAGGGACGCACTTTGTTCGCGCCGGTGCGGCCGCCGCTCTGGAGGCGGGGGTCGCCGCCGTCCCCGAGCCGCCGCCTCCGCTGCTCAGCCGCCCCGCGCCCGCGCGCCCATCGCCCACTCGCACTGGAGTTGCAGCCCAACTTTTCCTCCTTCCTTTTTCTTTCGAATGGAGCCGGCAACTCGTGCTCGGCGCCGGCGGGAGGAAACGCGCTCGCGCTCCCCCGCGCGCAGACACGCTCCCTCCTGTCCCCCGTCCCCCCCCCACGCCGGCAGCACAACAAAAAGCCATTTACATGCGAGGAAGTGACCCTCGGCCGGACCGCGCGCCGCCGCCGCCGGCCCAGCGGACGCAGGCAAAAGTTGGGTCGCCGGGCGGCGCTCCGGGAGCGGGTTCGGGCCCCGCGGGCGGCGACGCCGGCGACACGGCCGCCCGCCCTAGCCCCTCGACCCGCACACGCCCAACTCCTCGCTCCCAACTCCTCG
This sequence comes from Lipotes vexillifer, assembly GCF_000442215.2. Taxonomy (NCBI): domain Eukaryota; kingdom Metazoa; phylum Chordata; class Mammalia; order Artiodactyla; family Lipotidae; genus Lipotes; species Lipotes vexillifer. Next base: position 879,503 of record NW_006799066.1, on the reverse strand, counting down.
CGCGGCCCCGGCCCCGGCCCGGAGCGATTTCCTGCCGCCGCCGCCCCTCCTGGGGGCGCCCGGCGAACTCTCGCGCTTACCGGGTCGGGCGGGCGGGCGGGCTCCTCCGCTGCCCTGTGCCGAGGGAGAAACAAAACGCAGAGCGGGCTCCGGAGTTGGCTCGGCGGCCGCGGCCAGGGGGTTGAGTCCTCGGGCGCGGAGTTGGCCGGGGGCGAACGCGGCTCTGACGAGTTTCAGGGTCTCCGGGTCCCCGGGTCGCCTCCTCAGCGGCGCTCCTTTGTGTAATTGCACTCGATTCAAGTTTAATCCGATAGTTCCCGAGCACGAGCGCGTCCGCACTACCACGGTTCAACCCCCGCGCCGCCGCCGCCGCCGCCGCCGCCGCCGCCGCCGCCGCCTCGCTCGCCCAGGACGCGCGCCCGGGCGGGGTGTGCGCAGCCAACTCGCCGCCGCCGCGGCCCCAGCACGCCAGCGCCTGCGCGCGCCCGGCACGCCTGCGCGCGCCCGAGGCCGCGGGGCCGCGCGCGCCCACCGCCGGCTCCCTCCTCGCCGCGCTCGCGCCCGCGCGCCGCCACCTGACGTCAGGCGCGCCTGGCATAATTTATGCAAGAATTCGGCCCGGGTGTGGAGGCCGAGGGAGAGGCCGAGAGAAAGGGGGCGGCGCGGGGCTGCGGGGCCGCGGGCCGCGAGGGCGGGCGGGGCGCCACTTCCCGTCCCCGGGCGGGCGCCGCCGCTGCGGGCGGCTCTTCCCGCGGGCCGGTGCGCGGCGGCCGCGCCGCCTTCCCGACCCGGCTCGCTGGAGCGCTCGGCCGCCGCGCGGCAGCGCCCGGGACGCGGGCTAGAGACGGTGCCACGTTTCCCCAAGCGGCACCTTCCCGGGGTCCGGGTGCGCCGCCCACGGGCAGGAAGCGGCGGCTCGGCCGGCGGCGGTCCTCCCGGACGCGGCGAGGGGCTTCCGAGGCTGCGCGGACGGACAGCCCCGGCTCAAGGGGTTGGGACGTCCTTTCTGCAATTATACGTCAACTTGGAACGATTTTCCCACCTGAAATTATTTAGAATGGGCACGTTCCATTTCAGATAGATTTCTCCTGCCTCTCCACGTTGCTTGTCTTAACCTCCTCGTTGACAGGACCGCCGGACCCACCACTAAATCAAAAAGTTTAACTAGATGGCGTTGATTTTGTTGAATTTGTTGCCATGCCAAAAAAGGGAGAGGGAGCGCTATGGTTATGAAACAAAGAAATAGGTTGTGTGACCATTTTTAAACATGTCAGGACTAGAGTGTTTTAATCATTCTTTGGCCAAAATGGCACTTTTGTATGATCTCCTAGCCTCAATTACCCAAGCCTCTTATTCTATTTCCCTTCCCGGTACAAAATTAATATGAAACCTGGAGAAATTTCTCTTTTACCAATTTTCCTTTTAGGAACTGGATCTAACAAACATTTATCAAGCACCTTTTATGTGTAGATACCAAGCAGTTATAATTCTTTTAAACCGTCAACTGTTGTACACTTTAAGGTGATTTTATTAGGTAAAAGATTACGTTTATTTTTAAATCAAGGAAGGAACGTAGATCAACCAAACATAGACCTATAATAGATACAGAGGAAAGCGAATTGCTCTTATTGGACTCCAAAATAAACTCAGAAAATTGCAAAACTATGCAAAATATAATTTCTCTTCATTCAGCGCCTGTAGTGCTAAGACTATCACGATACTGCTACTTGAACCAAAGATTAATCAAAACTATTTTGTTATATTTACTGTTACAGCTCTTCAATGCCGTAAGTTTGATTATCCTAGACGTAATCACTAAAACATTTATTTCCTAACATGAGCAATGATTTTCTAAATATTTGTTACATTTTACTGTCATTGATTGAAATGCCCTGGTTTGGGCTTTCTTTCATCATACATTTGAATGGTCTTTTGAAAGAGGTAAATGTTTCATTCAAGGGATTTACAAATAAACAGCAGAAGGAAGGTTGACACTACAGAAAATTCTGACGTTAAAAAAACAGGAAACACTAAAATCAACTTCTACCTTTTTTATAGTCCATTTCATAAACCAAGAATCAGAATTCCGAGGTTAGGTTTACATTTCCATTAAGTTTATGCCTCTCAGTGAAAACATGTTGGGGATGCTTTGGGGTGTGCTGGGTGCATAGGGGTTAAAGACAGGACACATGTCTGCAAAGAAATCACTAGCAACAGATCATATTAGAGCCCATAAAAGTGGCATAAATGGGATTATCTCTATCCTTTACAATATACCCCGCTCATTGTCAGATGTGCATATATTTCAAGTCAATTTACAAGCTTAAAAAAAAAATGACATCTACATAAAGTGAAAATATATTAGTTAACCTTTAATTAACAAATAGTATTGAGTCTGAGGAGGTCCCCCTGTGCCCTTGTCTGTTTAACTAGAAAGTGAGGACACCTCCTTTTGAAACATATGAGAAATGGTAAAATAGTACAGCCAAAGCTCAAGGTGGAAACCAACAGCCCTGCAGCCCCTCCCTGGTTTAATCTCCCTCCTCGTCCCACCACGGGTCCGACAGGATGGAGGAGTCTCTAAGCTTTCAGAAGTGGTAACGGTGCAGAGCTAGAGGGGCCTTGGAAAGCGGAAGGCCTCAGGGGCAAACTCCTAGGCGGCTCTGGCCTGCTGGAGTCATAACTCCCCTCCCCCTGCCCCTCCCCCCTCCCTACCCTTTAGCCTCCAATGTTTTCTCTCCATTTGCTTCACTATTGAAGTTTTCCCATTGAGAATAATTTGAATTCACAAGCTTTCCCTTTGAGTATGCAAATTCCTTAGGGAGAGATAAGGGACTCCAGGTCATTCACAGATGAGTGTAAATTAGTTCAATGGGTTGTTTTCCTCCCAACACATAGCTGGGACTAACAAATTTAGAGATTTATTCATTCATTCAACACTGAGTGTCTAAGAAGTTCCAGGCTTTGTTCTAGGTGCTGGAGATACAGTAATGAACAAAACAGAACAATGTTTCTGCCCTCTTGGAGTGTACAGCCTAATCGGTTGGTAGTTTTGATTTAGTGCTGAGAGAAAATGGTAACTTTGGAGTCTGAGGCCTTGGGGAATAGGACAGGCTTGAGTTCACTGTAGCCAGAGGGCAGTGGAAAGGTACAAGGGGCCTGGAGGTGGGCCTAGAAGTGGGTGCCCCCAGAAAGCTGTTGAGAAAAATTCCAGAGACAGCTTGGCCTGTTACAAAAAAAGGTTTTCTAGGCCCCATGAAATGAATGAAAACAGTCTCCTCCAAGAACTCAGACTAACGCTAACTGACCTGTAATTTGGCTGCATTACTGCTTAGACAAATAAATATTTGTCTCTGTTTGGAAACACAGTCATAAGGTATCAACCTCTAATACCCAAACTTTAGAACACCCTCAGTTTAAAACTCTGCTTTTCCCTATCTGCTCTTCCAAATCATTAAAATCAGCTTACACAAATCAATTACACTAATTCCAGTGTTGAGGACTTACTTGATGCATTTTTGGAACTCATCTTCTGAAACTGTGTTCAGAACCAATTTGCAAGTCATAGAAAATAACTCTCTTTAGTGCCCAATTTCCTTTTTTCCACTAAAAACTATATTATTCTACTTCATCATTTACCAAATTTGTGTCCAAATGATTTTGGCAAGCTCCAGACAGTATATTTTGCCTTTAAATGATGAAGACGGACTGTCATTGAAAATATATAGAATTTAAATAGTATACATGATAGCTATTCACAGTTTTAAAAATTTGACTTGTAATAAATTCTGAGTAAAGTATTTTTAATCCATAAAATTAAGAAAAAGAAAGAAAAGATAGAGAAAAATAAAACTATAGTTATTCAGAGGGCTATAAATGCTGAAGAAAGCACCAAAAAGAGAAGTCTGAAAAGCATTTCCTGCATCACTGGAAGGACAGCATAACCTTCCTGGGTGATGTTTTCATGGGGGAAAGAATCCGGCTGGATATGGAAGTTCAGCCTCCATATTCCACTGGTAATGGACCCGGTTGCTACTGCCTTTACAGGCAACTGTCCAGACTGGAAAGGTGAAGATATCAGGTGAAAAGAAAGCCACTAGGGCTACAGTCAGGCCACTGCTGGCTCCCAAAGACAGCATGGTTAGCTAAGTTTTAGCAAACATTGATTGACTGCCTACTATGTGGCTGACTCTCTCTTAGCCTTGGAGGACACAGTTAGCTCCCTGTTCACACGAAGCTCGTGCTTGGTGGCAGCATAAAGAAGGGAGTGATTCTTGCTGCCGGGACAGCAGAGCAGCCTTCCTAGAAGAAGGGAGGCTTGAGGATTTCCTCAGAACAAAGAGAGCAGGACAGATGACCATGAGGTCCAGTTGTTTCAAAGCCTAGTGAGCACGGGTCATTGCAAGTGGTTCCATACTGAGTGGAACGTGGAGGGCGGTTCCTGCTCAGTCTTCTCTGACTGACCCCCCAGGGTGGGTTGGCTGTCCTCTTGTTCACCCATCTCCATCAATACTGGTTTACATTAAATTATAATTCATTCCTGGGACTTCCCTGCCAGTAGTTAAGACTCCGTGCTTCAAATGCTGGGGGCGTGGGTTTGACCCCTGATCGGGGAACTATGATCCCACATGCTGCGCAGCACGGCCTAAATAAATAAATAACTCATCCATTCATTCATTCATTCCTGTCTTATCTTCTCCCTGGGTTGTGAGCTACTTGGGGGCAACGGCTATACCTTGTCCTTTGGCATCCCCAGGTGGCCCAGAGCCCTCGCACAAATGGCAGGGTGGGAAGGTAGTAGATTAGACTGGAGAAGGAGATAGGGCCAAGGAGAGGTCTTGACTGCACCTCAGAGGCGCTGGGGGCTCACTGAAGAGTTCAGCAAGAGAGTCACAAGTCAGATCCTTACTCTGAAAGATCTCCGTGATGGGGCAGACTGTGGGAAACGAGAAGCAGGGAGAAAAGAGAGGAGACGCTCATGAGGCAAGAGAAGGGGAGAAATAAAAGAAATTACCCACATCTTGTATTCTTACTATTGTTCAGACTCAAGACGTTCCGGACAAAGCAGCGCTGCACGACCATTTCGCCCTGTGGTGGAGGAAGGGGGCGCTCTGTCTGGAAGGAGCACTGTTGGGGGCCATGGGGGTAGTGGTTCCAACATGACCCTGCCGCCCACCTGGAAGGAAGCATTTGCTCCTTCTCCCCTCAGTTACTGGCTCCAACTTCCGTGACTCATCACCAGACTTATCCTAAGTCATGTCGAGCAACACCTAAACTCTCTCATCTCTGTTTCTGGACTGATAAATGGAATTCATGGTGCTAACTTAGACAATTATAAGATACTTTTACAAAACATTAAAAGTGGGAAAATACAGTGTTTTATTCATTCAATAGTTATTGAGCACTTGCTGTGCATCACACACTGTGCTGTGTGCTATGAAAATAAAAATAAAGCCACCCCTGCCCTGGAGGAGCTCTCTGACTCTATTAGGGGTGACAGACATTTAAGCCTGTCACTACAATTAAAATGTGTACAGTCGTGGTACTATTGGGTACCTGATTGCTCAGAAGAAGAGGCGCCTCATTTTGCTTCTGCCCAGAGAGGCAGGGGAGGCTTCACAGAGGATATGACATTTAATCTGAGTCTTCAAGGACTATGCAGATGGCAGGGGTGGGGAGGTACACCAGGCAGGAAAACTGTGTGAGACATCCATGGGGCAGATGGCTAGTGTCGGCACTGCAAGTAATTTGGCTCAGAGCACAGCGCACACAGGGAAAGGGCGGAAAATGAGAATGGAACTAAAAGTAGGGCCAGGGTTTAGTAGCATATTAAGAAATCTTTACCTTATTCCATAGGTGACTGTCAGCAGGA
>NW_006799066.1:865382-873563 GCF_000442215.2 Lipotes vexillifer | reverse complement strand
CAGGAAAATGATCAGGACAAATATGGATGTCCCGGCCAAATCTCAGAGCAGGGAGGCAATGAGCAGACGTTGGCGATAGTCAAAGTACAGCATGATGAGGCCCTTGACCAGGGCAGCATTCAAGGCGATGGAGATAAAGGAATAAATGTGAGACATTTAGGTGACATACTTGATAAGATTTGATGAACGACTGATTGTCGATAAGTGGATGAAAGGGAGGAGATGAAGATTCACTTCTAAGTCCCTCCTTGAGTGACTGGTAAGTAGATGCATCATTATCCAAGATGAGGAATAAGCAGAACGTAGTTTGTGGAAGAACGCCACCGTGCTTTGGTGTGCGAATTAGAGGTGCTCTGTGGAATATTTAAATGGGGATGTCCATTAAGTAAGAGATGGGAACTTAGAAGACTGATCTGGTTTAGAAATGTAGGTGTAAGAATTATGAGGTATGAATGGTACTTAAATCCATTGGAATGGATGTTTGGAAAAATATGCAACATTGGAGGAAAGCAGGATGACAACAGCCATCTTTAAAATACCAGGTTTTCTTGGTTGTTTATCATTGTATATCAAATCACCCCAGACCTTAGTGGCTTAAAACAAAAAGGTATTATTTATGTGATGGGTTATCTGGAGTTGGGCTCAGCTGGAAAAACCTGGGGTAGTTGACACACTCTCTCTCTCTCTCTCTCTCTCTCTCTCTCTCTCTCTCTCTCTCTCTCTCTCTCCCTCTTTCTCTTCACTTGGTCTTTCATCATTTTTCTTTTTTTTCTTTCATCTTAGTCATCCAGAAAACAAGGAAGTTCCTGAGGAGTGTCCCAAGCAGGCAAACCCCACGACACAAGCCTTATGGAGCCTCTGCTGACCTCATGTTTGCTGACATTCCACTGGCCGAAGCGAGTCACATGGTGCAGTCCAGGCTCAACGCCAGGGGAGCCCAGAGGAGTGATTCACGGGGACCATTACTTATCCATGTAAAACACATGTTACAAGATGGGCAGAAAAAACATTTAAGGGAGACATCAAAAGAGAAGCCATTGGAGAAAACGTATGAAGATTTGTCCGAAAGAAAGAGTAAGACATCAAGGAAGCAGAGTTTCTAGAAGGGAAGGGGCAATAGTGCCAAGTGGCACAGAGAGAACAGGTAGGGAAGGAATAAAAAGTGTTCATGGGGCTTGGTCTTTGTTAACCTTTCTAGTTTCAAGCGTTGAGGGTAAAAACTGAATCGCAGAGGGGAGAGAAAGTGAATGGGCGTTGAGGAACTGTAGGCAGAAGATGTAGATTCCAGACTCTTTTCTCAGAAGGTTGGTTATGAAATGAAGAAAAGATGGGGTAGGGCTTCCCTGGTGGCGCAGTTGTTGAGAGTCCGCCTGCCGATGCGGGGGACACGGGTTCGTGCCCCGGTCCGGGAAGATCCCACGTGCCGCGGAGCGGCTGGGCCCATGAGCCATGGCCGCTGGGCCTGCACATCCGGAGACTGTGCTCCGCAGCGGGAGAGGCCACAACAGTGAGGGGCCTGCATACCGAAAAAAAAAAAAAAGATGGGGTAGTATCTAGAGGAGAACTCACATTAAAGAGAGAGTAATAGTTTTTTTATTTGTTTTCTTTAAAGATCAGGGTGATATGCATTACTTTACAGTAAGAGACATGAGCTGGGATAGGACAGTAAGGCCTACGGGGAGGAACAAGCATCCAGCTGACGGTTGATGGGAAGAGCAACACCTGTTTTTTTTTAATCAAAGAAAGGCTGGTGAAAATGGCAATAAGTTTGTAGGTTGGGGTAGAGAGAGATGACAGAAAGTTAAGCAAATGCATTTATAATAGCTTCTATTTTTCTTCTTAATTCAGTGGTTAATCATCTACTGAAATTGAAATGCTCATGAATGGTCGAGATTTGAGGCAAGGGTTTAACTTTTGGAACAGTCTCCACGGGGAAGAAAGAAGCTGTGAAAAGAAAGTAAAAGGACCCTCCCTGAGTCCTGAGAGTCCTTGAGTCCTGAGCTGAGACCTTAGAGGCACCAACTTGTTATGCAACTTTCTTACGTGATGTTCCACCCTGGGGAAAAGGAGTATGAATGGAGAGTTACGAGGTTCACTAGTCGTTGTCGTCTGTGGAGACCCAGACCCAGGGTTCCCAGGGACCAGGTAAGATCAGCTTTGCATTATTCCCTGGAGTCATAAAGTAGCCACAGTCACGGGTCCTTTGTTTAAAGATGGGACATGAGCTGTATATGATTATATTATAATATGATATGCAGAGGTTTCTGGCCATCTCAAATCCTCTTTGGGGAAATAAATACGTTAACAAAAACAAAGAAATAACTAAGTATGTCTCTTCTTCCCTTTATTCCCTTAAGTCCCTGGGTGGCTGGTTGGCTCATGTGGTTGGATTCCAGTGTTAACCAGGCCAAGGCCTTGGGTGCTGTTTCTGTTATGGTGATCTCAGCAGTGTCAGTGTCATACAGGGGGACATAATATTATCATTGCAAGTTCTTGGACAATTCTAGGCTGAACTATGTCAAACTCAGAGCTGTGCTTTGATATGTAAAATGAGAACAGGTCATAATTTAAGGTTACCTAATTCCATAACCCATGTGTCAGACCTCATGATACTCCTACATTTAACTCTGGTTTAGGTATTTGCCAAAAAACGATTGCTAGCATGTGGTACTCCAGCCCTTTTCCTCCTTGGAGGAAAAATAGTAGAAAAAATATTAGATTTGGGTTTTGCAGATCATGCACATATAACCCTCGTTTACAGATGAGGAATCTGAGGCTTGAGAGGTTGCCCTGCTGTGAATGACAAAGGTGGGATCCAAACCTAGGGCTTCTCAACCCCAAAGAGAAATCCAACAACTGCGAAAAGATGCCTTGCCTTTGTCACGATCTGCTGTGAACTGAACTCCTTTACATCCAGTGGCTCTCCTCTGCTCTAAAGGGAGAAAAGTCACATTTGACAGACAAGTCTGTACCCTGATTTTTACAAGATCCTCTTCAGGCTCCAGCTCTGGATAAGACAGACTTGAGAATGATACAACCAATGATGACGAATGCCTTCTCCTGTGTGGAAACACAAGCTACTCTCTGCTCACTGCTCCACAGAGAAATACGGTAGTCATGCGAACCCGCCCACCCAGTACAGCCCTCAGATTTGTGAGAGCTTGGTTCAGGACCAGCACCTGGTACAGTGCCTGACATAGAGGAGGCATGTGACAAATGTTTACGGAATGAGTGTTGCATTTAAGGTACTAGGATGGCCGGATACAGAAAGGTAGGAATCATTAAAAAAAAAAAAAAAAAAATTGTGTACTTGAATCTGAAAGGAGACACATTCTTAGTTTTATCTTAATTTGTAATTTAACAGAGTTAACTTCCTCCAAAGTAATTACCTGTTAATATGTTTCTAATGTGTTTCTAATGTGACGGAGCTGCTATACTGGGGCTTTTCATTTAGAAAGCTAGCAGGACTCTGTATTAACCGTCTCCTAAGCGCTCCTCTCAGCAGTTTCTCTGGATGTCATTCCACATTCTGACTTCAGTTCCCAGGCAGAGCTTCCTGGGATCGAAATGGCAGGAGCTGAGTGGACCCGAGGCTGCACACCACCCACCGGGTCCCTGTCCTCCCAGGGCTGTTGTAGGGCCCTCACAAGCCACTGCCCTTGAGTCACTCCTAAGTCACCTGGGTTGAAAGTCACAGAAGTATGGCTAAAAGTGTTTCACCAACAGCCTACTTCTTTTTTTTTTTTTTTGGGGTACGCGGGCCTCTCACAGCTGTGGCCTCTCCCGTTGCGGAGCACAGGCTCTGGACGCGAAGGCTCAGCGGCCATGGCTCACGGGCCCAGCCGCTCCGCAGCATGTGGGATCTTCCCGGACCGGGGCACGAACCCGTGTCCCCTGCATCGGCAGGCAGACTCTCAACCACTGCGCCACCAGGGAAGCCCCAGTCTACTTCTTTATTGCCTCTCTCAGGAAAAGAAAATGTAATATTAGCAGACCTCTCCCACCAAGGGTCAGAGAGTCCATGTGAGCTCAGAGCGGGTACAAATCAAGGCAGCGGAACAAAAATGACTACGTTGGGGAAACAATACCACGTTCTACAATAATATACATTTCCCTTGCCTCATATCTTTTATAAAGTGGTAAAATATATATAATATCATTTGAACCAGTTTTAAGTGTGCAAGCCAGGGGCATTAAGTACATTCACAATGTTATGCAACTATCAGCTCCATCCATCTCTAGAACCTTTTCATCACCCCAAACAGAAACTCTGTCCCCACTAAACATTAACTCCCCATTCTCCCCGTCCTGGTAACTTCCATTCTACCCTCTGTCCCCATCAATTGGCCAAGTCCAGGTACCTCATATAAGTGGACTCATATTTGTCCTTTTGCATCTGACTTATTTCACTTAGCACAATGTTTTCAAAGTTCATTCATGTTGTAGCTTGTGTTAGAATTTCCCTGCTTTTTAAGACTGAATAATTTTCCATTGTATATATATAGACACACTTTTTTTTAATTTATTTTTTTATACAGCAGGTTCTTATTAGTTATCTATTTTATACATATTAGTGTATACATGTCAATCCCAATCTCCCAATTCATCCCACCACCACCCCCCCCCCCCTGCCATTTTCCCCCCTTGGTGTCCATGCGTTTGTTCTCTACATCTGTGTCTCTATTTCTGCCCTGCAAACCGGTTCATCTGTACCATCTTTCTAGGTTCCACATATATGCGTTAATATACGATATTTGTTTTTCTCTTTCTGACTTACTTCACTCTGTATGACAGTCTCTAAATTCATCCACGTCTCTACAAATGACCCAGCTGCGTTCCTTTTTATGGCTGAGTAATATTCCATTGTATATATGTGCCACATCTTCTTTAACCATTCATCTGTCAATGGGCATCTAGGTTGCTTCCATGACCTGGCTATTGTAAACAGTGCTGCAGTGAACATTGGGGTATGCATGTTAGACACACTTTCTTTATCCATTCCTCTGTCGATGGAAACTTGGACTGTTTCCACCTTGTAGCTGTTATGCATAACGCATCTATGAAGATGGGTGTAGCCTCATCTTTTTTTAAGACGAAGACCCCTCCAGCAGAGGTCCTGGCACTTTGTAACTCCTCCTTGCCTGAGAGTGCTTCAAGCCAGTCCCTTCACCCACTGCCTGGTGAAGGCCTCACCCGCCACGAGCAGAACAGAGACTGGCTCCCAAGTGCACTGCCGCGCTCCCTCCTTGGGGTGCTTTTCTTGGTCCTGCAGATTCCCTGGCTCCTGACTCTGGACATGGGGCCTTGGCAGGATCCAGTGCCTCCCTGGAAGCCCCGCCACAGGCTCAGGCCCCCTCAGCCCCATCTTCATCAGCTGAGACCTAGTATATCTCAAGATCAAGCCTAAACCATGGCAAGTACCAGTGAAAGATGGACGTGGTTGACTGGCTAGTGCTATAAGACTTTCCCAAGTTACTCCTAAAACATTTGTATAAAGTAGAATTACTTTCTGCTTGACTATTTACTGATAAAAGTTGACAATCAGTTATTTATTAAGCTTTTCCTGTGTGGAAGCTACCATAGTCTGGATCTGTGGAGGACTATACTAATGTGGTTATGTCCCTTCCATTGCCCTCTGAAAGAGTACATTTAATCAGGGAGATATGGGCCATGATGGCGTAACTAACCAAATAAATTTGGGTTTATCTTTACTACAGAAGCTGCACAGGTATTAGAAAGAATAAGGTAGATATGTATGTACTGATGTGCTATAATCTCCAAGCTATACTGTTGTATGAAAAAAAAAAGTCTAGGGACCTCCCTGGCCGTCCAATGGTTAAGACTCTGCACTTCCACTGCAGGGGCCGAGGGTTCGATCCCTGGTCAGGGAACTAAGTTCCCTCAAGCCATGTGGCGCCACCAGAAAAGAAGAGTCTAGATGCAGAAGAATGTATATGGTGTGTTCATAGCTGTGGAAAAAAGGACAGAAGGATTTATAAGTACACACATATATACATATATGTACCTATATGTGTGCATATATGTACATTCATGTGTGTGTTTGTAAATTCATAGGTGTGTCTGGAATGATACACAAAGGACTAGTAATAGCCGTTGTCTCTGAGGCAACTGTGGATTGCAAATACCTTTTTCCTGTGCAACTGTCTTGTACTGTTTGAATTTTCCACTGTGTGCACAAGTTACCTTCAAATTTTAAAAACATGTTTATAAAACTAACAATAAAAGACAGTGCATGGGAAATAGTAAATGAGTAGTGTACAAACAACACGAAAGGCTCTCAGAGGAAGGAGAGCTTGCTCTAGGCTGCAGCAGTCAGGACGGCTCATGGGGGCGGAGAGGACATTTGAACTGAGGTATCTGGGGTGGGTGGGCTTTGGGGAGAGCGGGGTGCTGGTGGGACAGTAGGATGGGGCAGCATCCCAGTCAGAAGGCACAGAATAAGCAAACTTGGAGTCATATGAGGTAAATCAATTGACCTTTGCCTGGGTCGAGGAACGTAGTAGCATTTTATTTACTTAAGGTACACACGGACTCATTTCAAAATGCATTTTAAGAAGCTTATAAGATAATTAACAGCACAAAATTATTAAAGGAGAAATAGAATCTGAACTCAGGACCTCGGAGAAAATATAAAATTCCTAACCAAAAAAATTAACCGGTTATTGAGCTTTGCAACTGTACAATATCTGAGCCTCCTGATGGCCAGGGTAAAAAGTGAAAGTATAAATCCATAGCTTTTCCTATGGATGGAAGGATGTCATACCAGCTCTTTGAAAACCAGTTCTTTCTGCCGAATTTTACAAGAAAGTGTCATGGGAATTCTCATGGAAGGTAGTTAAGTTGGGTCCCCTGGCAGAAGCCGTGTCAGCAGGGTCATGTTCAAGAGCGTCTTGGTTGAAAGTCACCCAGGATGCAGAGGGTCACTGACTTACCTCAACAAAGTTCTTGGAAGAGTGGATAGATACCGTGTCTATAGAGAATTTTCCCTGAATGTCCCCTCTCTCGGCTGGGAGTTCTTTGTGTTGTTGGGTGTTTGTGTGTTTGGCTTGTAATTAGAGCCAGAGGGCAGGTTTACATGAGGGCAGAGCCTAAGTGGCTGGCAATCTGTATTACTGGTTGATGGCCAGGCACATGTTTTGGTACCAGACAAACACAAGTGTGAACATCCTACCAGGAAAGCTGAAAAAGCTAGCAAGCGGGGTTTTGCCAGGGTGACAGGCAACTTTGCCTTCCCCCGAGGGCCATAGGTGTCCCTTGAGACAAATCCAGGATTACCCTCAGAAAGAAGTTTTGCCTTATTCCACTGCTTGAGTAAGTGTTTGTTTGACTCTCCAATATTCAACACTAAAAGAAGATGTCAGGTATGACCTTGGTCCGGTGGCAGTTTACAAAGTGGAACTGAGGAAAAGAGAGACCAGTGTGGGGAGGGTATTGTAACATTTTTAAAGCCTTTATGAGGGCAATGGGTGTGAGAATCAAGGGGCAAGGATGCTAACCCTCTATAGAGAAAGAACTGGAGGGTCTTTGTGACTGAATATGGGAGCCAAGGGAAAGTGGAGGGCGGCCCTGAGACTAGGAGCCCAAGCCATTTAAAAGGACAATAGAAATGGCCGAAACAGAGACCGCGTCGAGAGGGAAAGCTTGTGCGGGGGAAGATAAATTTGTTTTTAGACGTGCTGATTTTGAGATGATGGCCAAATATCAGTTAGCTGAAGATAAAGGGATGAAGCTGGACACAGACTTGGAAGCCATCTAAATAAATGAGATTCTTGATGGAGCTATATCATTTCACCTTTGAAATCATCTTGCCAAAAAAATGGACTTGAATCAGCTCACACCTCTAGATCTGACTATAGTTTACTGGAAATTTGGGTGGGTGGAGGGGACGAACGTGATAAACAACCCCATGGGGATGTGATCAGCAAAATCCAGAATGTGGATTTTGAGCACCAATGAGCTGGTGTTTTCTACAAATAAACTTTGGGGGCGAGGTGGTGCAGCGGAATAAAAAAGGGGAATCAGGGCTTCCCTGGTGGCGCAGTGCTTGAGGGTCCGCCTGCCGATGCGGGAGACACGGGTTCGTGCCCCGTTTCGGGAGGATCCCACATGCCGCGGAGCGGCTGGGCCCGTGAGCCATGGCCGCTGAGCCTGCGCGTCCGG
>NW_006799066.1:854421-865289 GCF_000442215.2 Lipotes vexillifer | reverse complement strand
GGAGCCTGTGCTCCGCAAATGGGAGAGGCCGCAACAGTGAGAGGCCCGCATAACGCAAAGAAAAAAAAAAAAAAAAAGGGGAATCAAATGATTAAGGGTGATTTAAAGAGTACCATGTGTGGACCTTGTTTGGATCCTGATCTGAACAAAGCAACTCTTTAAAACATTTATGAGACAACTGAGGAAATATGACCTGATTGGATATTTGCTGATATTAAGGGATTCTTTTTCATTTTTAGACATATTAATGTTTTTGTGGTTAAGCCTTTTTTTAAAGGGTCCTTATATTTAAAAAAATATACTGGAATATTTACAGATGAACTGATATGATTTCTGAGATTTGCTTCAAAATAATCCAGTGGTGGGGCATGAGGAATGGCGGCGTACAGATGAAACAAGCATGGCTATACGTGGATGACTGTTGGACTTGGGTAATGGTGCCTGGGGGCAGGGGAGGGGGTCACTACACAATTCTCTCTATCTCTCTGTGTGTTTAACCGTTCCATAATAAAGAGGTTAAGAATAAATGAATAAAAGAGAGTGTTCACTCCATGAAAGAACACTGCTTTGTAAAAGTAAATGTCTATAGACAGGGAACAGGTAGTCCAGAACAGAAAGTCCTAGGAAAGTCTCATATTTAAGGTGAAATCAGGAAATGAGGAACAACAGGTGGAATAGAAGCAGTGTGCTGTCCTGGTTTGGAATTCAGCAAACGTGTGTTTGAGTTTAGCTCTAACTCTTACTAGCTTTGTCATCATGAGCACATTGTTGACCTCTGTACACCGACAAGCCGCAGTTTCCTTATCTGTAAAGTGGGGATAATAATTGCATTTCCCTCACAGAGTCAGTACTCTGTGGGTTAAAGGAAATGATGTATATAAGGCACCTTACCTTCTGCCTGACACAAAATAAGTGCTCATTAAACATTAGCTGTTAGCACTGATGTTTTATTGCTTATCAGAGTGGTCATAAAAAGGTAAGAAAAAAACCAGAGTATGTAGTGTGATGGAAGGCAAGAGGAAATTTTGATGGAAGGACAATGACCTTAGTGTGGTGTTCTAATCCAGGAATCTGGTGCCTTCATCGGATGAGGTAATTTGGAGGTCACCGATGACCACAGAGATGTGGTGTGTGCCACCCGATGACAAGGAATCGAGTTAGGAGCGGTGATGAAACACCGGGAGCAGTGGATACTGTGTATTTCCTTATTCAGTGATGAAAGAAAGGAAAGGGATAGAGCAGCAAAGACAAAAGCGCCCTTCCTCAAAGTATAGGAGCTCTCGCAAGTCTGCAGGGGAGAGGAAGCCTACGGGGAGGGAGGATGGAGAATGCTGAGCCTGGAGCAGTGGCCTCAGCTGCAGAGGAGAGAAGGAGGGCCAGCCCTGCCATGACTAGAGATTCAGGGTAGGTGATTTACAGTGAGTTAGGTTTGGAGGATAAAAACAGGACAAAGCCGTGAGAGCAATCAGCGTTTTCGAGGACGCTGGAAGGGACTGGGAGGGAGGAAAAATAAGGGAAGGAAAAAAGATCAGATGGAGAAGGGAGAAGGTTGGAATGAGAGTGAAAGAGAGACTAGGTGCGTGAAGGGCTTGCCATGTGGGCTGGTTTCTGAGGCTACAAGGCTGGTTACAAGCAAGAGCAGGTTTGTAGTGCAGACTGGGGTCCCCTGCAAGCAGCATCTGCAGCCTGTCCAGTGGCAGAGATTGTGGCCTCTGATGATACCACCTCTTGGGTGATTGGAGCAGGGCGTCCACAGTGGCCCGTGGAGGAGCAGAGACCTCCAGCTTCCCGGGGTGGAACTGCAGGTGCTCAAGGATGGGAAGGGCTAGGAACATGCCCCAGAGAGCCGAGCCAGGGAGAAATAGGACAAAGCCAAGCTGGCCCATGAGACTCAGGGGCTAGACAAGATGTGTTAAAACATGACATCCAGGGCTTCCCTGGTGGCGCAGTGGTTGAGAGTCCGCCCGCCGATGCAGGGGATGCGGGCTCGTGCCCCGGTCCGGGAAGATCCCACATGCCGCGGGGCGGCTGGGTCCGTGAGCCATGGCCGCTAAGCCTGCGCGTCCGGAGCCTGTGCTCCGCAACGGGAGAGGCCACAACAGTGAGAGGCCCGCGTACCGCAAAAAAACCCAAAAAACAAAAAACAAAATAAAAACCCCAAAAAAACCCCATGACATCCTGCCTTTGTTCCTACTGAGCCCTTTCTCTACTGACACCCCTCACCTCCACCCCCTCTCCCCCCACCTCTGAGCCTCATCCTAAGGACACAGTGATAGCACTTGTTTCTTTCATTGCCTGTTAATAGGAGAAAACCTGGAAATTTAGGGATTTGCTTAATGTGAAAACTCCTGAGTCTAAATGTCATGACTGGGGACTTCCCTGGCGGTCCAATGGTTAAGAATCCGCCTTCCAACTCAGGGGACACAGGTTCGATCCCTGGTTGAGGAACTAAAATCCCACATGCCGCGGGGCAACTAAGTCCGTGCGCCACAACTACAGAGCCCGCACACCGCAACAAAAGATCCCATGTGTCCCAATGAAGACCCGACGCAGCCTAAATAAATAAATATCAAAAATAATAAATGTCATGACTTTTCAACAAAGGAGATTAGGAGCTGGGAAGAATACATCTGAAATCTAGATTCATCTGAATTATGGTATTGACATATTTATATCTTTTTTTAAACTCAGGCATGGCCTACCCTTCATTTTGTCCCCCAATATTCATTGCCCCTCTTCTTCCATACCAATGGGATTTTCAGCTGGGTACACAACTGCTCAAAACAAAGACCATGTGTCTCAGCCTCCCTTGCAGCTACGTGTGACTAAGCCAGCCCAACAGTATATAAGCAAGAATGTTGGATGTGAGCATCTGAGGAGCTTCCAGAAAGACAGTTGGTGTGCACCCTACACCCTTTCTTGATCCCTTCCTGGAATTCTAGCCTAGCCTCTGTCTTGGAGCACAAAGACAGTGGCACAGCCTCTGGATGGCCAAGTGAAGCTGAAAGAGAATTGATCCCTGAAGATTTGGAGTGAGATGCATATCAGCCCAACTCTATTTGTACTTGAACTTGTGCAGAATTGGGATCAAACTTCTATTTTGTTTATGCTAATGCTTATCTGAGGATTTTCTGTTATGTTCAGCCAAACCTAATTCTTTTTTAAAAAAAATATTTATTTATTTTATTTATTTGTTTTATTTATTTTTTTGGCTGTGTTGGGTCTTAGTTGCGGCATGCGGGATCGTCGTTGAGGCATGTGGGATGTTTTGTTGCGGTGTGTGGGCTTCTCTCTAGTTGTGGCGTTCGAGTTTTGTCTCTCTAGTTGTGGAGCACGGGCTCCAGAGCACATGGGCTCTGTAGTTTGTGGCTCGGGGGCTCTCTCGTTGAGGTGCACGAGCTCGGTAGTTGTGGCACTCAGGCTTAGTCGCCCCGCGGCATGTGGGATCTTAGTTCCCTGACCAGGGATCGAACCCACACCCCCTGCATTGGAAGGCGGATTCTTTACCACTGGACCACCAGGGAAGTCCCTGGCCGAACCTAATTCTAATTGGTATACCAAGTATTAAGATTAACTAGTCTTTGGTTAAAAAAAAAGATAACATAAAAGGTAATGACAATATTTATAAGAAGAGAATAAAATTATAGAA
Organism: Lipotes vexillifer; assembly: GCF_000442215.2. Lineage (NCBI taxonomy): Eukaryota > Metazoa > Chordata > Mammalia > Artiodactyla > Lipotidae > Lipotes > Lipotes vexillifer. The sequence continues at coordinate 861,640 of NW_006799066.1, read as the reverse complement.
ATAAAATTATAAGCCAAATTATCATCAGTTAGAACAAACCTATAACAATGTGTTCTTAAAAGTATATTCAGCGACTTATTCAACAACTGTATTGTGTTGGGCCCTGTGTCAGACTGGGAGGATGCCATTATGAAGATGTCACGGTCCCTGCCCTCATGAATCTCACATCTGGGGAAGCTGTAACACAAGTATGATGGGAGGAAGAAGCAGAGAGGGCTGTGGGCACACACGCTTCTCCTGCAGCACAAGGGAGGGGCCAGCACCTGCATTCTTGGAGATGAGGTCCCAGCTGAGCCCTGAGGAATGCGTAGGAGTTTATTAGACAAAGAAGAGGAAAGGAACAGCATGCCAGGCAGTGGGATCTGCTGGTGCGGACACTTGCAGCAGAGGGAGCATAGCACTTTTGGAGGGCTGCAAAAAGAGCAGTTACAAATGAGGTTTGTTCCTGCAGAACTAGGCTGGGACATGAGCAAACAGGGCCCCATAACATGCATTAGCAGAGGCCTCGAGTGAAATGGAATGAGACTTAAAGAGAGGGCAGTTTTACGGAGTATAAGAGGAAGTCACCAACAGACTTGCAGGGAAGTCCTGAGGGACTTTACTTTGGGCTCGACTGGGGTTGCAGACCATCAGCCAATGTGCACGGGTCCCAGTGCACACAAGTGTGGACACCCCCCAAGAGGGGGACTGGGTGCTTGGGGAGAGAGAGGCTAACGGGTGGGGTCTCCATGAGGTCACGGGAAAGGATGGAGGCTGTGGATACAGGCTACACATGGCAGCACTTGAGAAGCAGGGTGGCTCCAAGCAATGTCCTCAGCGGACGTGGGAGAGCCAGACTCAAGTCTGGAGTGATGGCTCCACAGGGTGGCAGAGGCCACGGCTCAGGGTTCTGCGTGGGAAGAGCTGTGGCAATGCCGATACCAGGTCAGGTCCAGGAGAGACCTGTACGTTGAGGAAGAGTGAGCAGCTTTCCCTGGAGAGGGATACCTAGGGGGTCTTGTCATGCGGGCAAAGACTGAGGCTGGGTCAAAACTCAAACAGCCCCACAGAAAAGTCAGGTGCAAGGCACCAGGCAGACCAAACAAACAGGTCCTCAGCCACTTTCCCACTGCACACATCCAGATTTGTTTAAAATATTTTTGTGGTAAAATATACACAAGATAAAACGTATGATTCTAACCATTTTTAAGTGTACAGTTCAGTGACATTAATTATATTCACAGTGCTGTGCAACTATCACCACTGTCCATCTCCAGAACTTTTTCATCACCTTGAACTAAAACTCCATACCCATTAAGCAGTAACTCCTCAAACCCTCTCCCCCTCCACCCCTGGTAATCTCTGTTCTACTTTCTGCCTCTAGGAATTTGACTGGGTATTTCATGAAAGTGGGATCATACAGTATTTGTTCTTTAGTGCCTGGCTTATTTCGCTCAGCATAACATCTTCAAGTTTTATCCGTGTTGTAGCATGGGTCAGAATTTCCTTCCGTTTTAAGGCTGAATAATATTCCATTGTATGTAGAGACCACATTTTGTCCATCCATTCACCCATGGACATTTGGGTTGTTTACACCTTTTGGGAGCTGCCATGTATTTTTACCACCAGTGATAGAAGCTTAATTACAATAAAAAGAGTTGGGAGAGAAGTGAGCAGGGAGAGGGAGAAACCCAGAGCAGAACAGGAACGTAATCTACTCTCTCCTTTTTACACATGTGGAAATTGAAGTCTGTAGCAGGTCTGAACGGCTCAAAGTCACAAAGAACTCAGGTCTTCTGACCTTCAGGCTGCTTTTTCTTCTAGTGTCACGTTTACCATGAAGCTAGTGTGAATCTAGCTGAATCCCACGACAGTCAAGGACCATGGGTAGCACCAGATGCAGAGATCTGGAAGCCTAAGAACAGAGGCTGGAACCCCAAGGCACCATGTCACACCTGCAGAGAAATGGAGCTGGAGGGACAGCCCCGGGCAAAACTGTCAACGTGCTTTTGGGTCCCCTCTCTATGGGTCATCCATCCTTCCTTTCTACCTGGGCTGTTCACGTGCTCTCATGTGCCCATCTTGTTCCCTTTCTTGGTCTCAGCAGGATAAGAACCATCTCTGCTGAGCAGGTAACAGATTATTTAGGTGTTAGCTTCTAGTGCCAGCTACACCCCTTCCAGGGAGATTTCTATTTTAACGGGCAACTTTAGAAAATGGACAATGTTAGGACCCAAGAGAATGAGGGTAGAAGGGCAGAGGGTGAGAGTGTCGTATTCAGGCAGGAGTCACCTCCTCTGCTTGCTGGTGGGGTTGGTTAGAGGCAGTGGGAAGTTGCCCATCCAGCCTCCTTCCCGGGCAAAGAGTGTAGGCTCACTCACAAATGTCTCGGTCTTTGTTTCTTTTCTTTCTCAGAATTCTTCCTTGAGAGAAAATGCATTTTGTATTTATTTTACCATCCACATTGTGTACACTATAGCTTTCTACACGTAAGTTCTCAGTCAAACCTGGGGAGGATGATTAACTGCTGGCCAAATATTTCAAACTTGGGTGAAGGAGTCAGGATAACAGAAGTGTTTCTTTTGCCACTTTGCTACTTTATCCTCCAGATTTATCATGGGTCAATAATAACAAACAAATACTGTCATCAAAGAATATCTTCCTTTTTTAGCCTTTGACAATGAGCACTGAATAAGGTATACTTCATTAAATATTTGCCTTATTTTTCTTTATCCCTTCTTTTTTTTTTTTTTTTTTTTGGTACGCGGGCCTCTCCCTGTTGTGGCCTCTCCCATTGCGGAGCACAGGCTCCGGATGCGCAGGCCCAGCGGCCATGGCTCACGGGCCCAGCCGCTCGCTCTGCAGCATGTGGGATCTTTCCCGGACCGGGGCACGAGCCCGCATCCCCTGCATCGGCAGGCGGACTCTCAACCACTGCGCCACCAGGGAAGCCCCTCTTTATCCATTCTTATCAGTTTCACACACACACACATATCACCTTGCTCTTGCATTCTACACAGAGCATAACAAAATCTAGACTGTACCAGAATGCTCTGTACCCTTACTACAATGATTATTTTTTATATACAGTGCCCCAATTGTCTCTAATACCAGCTATTACCCACGAACAAATGCAAGTATATATGAACCCTCCTTAGGGAGTCAGAGTTTATGAAAAAGTAATTTATTTCCTTCTTAGATTTATATATATATATATATATATATATATATATATACATAAAATACAATTTTGCGATTTCCATGAAAACTAAATGTCTCCAATTCCAAAACAGAATGTGAAGGACAGTACCAGTAACTACGACTTATCCAGTGTTCCAAGGCTGGCAGGATGCATTACTCTCACTTGATCCTCACATACACAGTGGTCAAGATGATAAATAGTTGCCCAACTTATACATGTGGAAAGTAGGTCTCAGACATAATTTGCAGAAGGTATAAAGCTATCTGACTTAGACCTGAGTCTTTTCATTCCAAATTCCACCCTCTTTCCACTCTGCTGGTCATCACTATCTGCATATCTCGACTAGCCGATGGTTTATTTTCAATGCCCAATTAACTTGAAATCTCTGCTAAAAGCAACAGATGTAACAATTGGCAATCTTAGATCTCATGTTCAACGTGTGTTTCTCTCAAGTGGTCACCTAATCAGGTTTGACAAGCTTAAATAAGGCCGAAATGTATGTCATTGTAGACATGATCTTTTTTTTTTTTTTTTTTTAAAGGGACATGATCTTAACCTGCGCCTCTCCTGTTGCAGAGCACAGGCTCCGGACGCGCAGGCTCAGCGGCCATGGCTCACGGGCCCAGCCGCTCCGCGGCACTTGGGATCTTCCCGGACCGGGGCACGAACCCGCGCCCCCTGCATCGGCAGGCAGACTCTCAACCACTGCGCCACCAGGGAAGCCCTATATATGCTTTTTTATTTATTTATTTTTTTACTTTTTTTTAGGCTGCGCAGCTTGTGGGATCCTAGTTCCCCGTCCAGGGACTGAACGTGCGCCCTCTGCAATGAAAGCACGGAGTCCTAACCACTGGGCTGCCAGGGATTTCCTGATATGCTCTTAAAAGTGGCTATTTTTACACAAAAATAGAGCTACCACATGACCCTGCAATCCCACTCCTGGGCATATATCCGGAGAACAACATGGTCTGAAAGAATACATGCACCCCAATGTTCATTACAGCACTGTTTACAATAGCCAAGACCTGGAAACAACCTAAATGTCCATCGACAGAGGAATGGATAAAGAAGATGTGGTACATAGTTTCTGAAGAAACTAGGGGCAGGACAGGAGAGACGCAGACGTACAGAATGGACTTGAGGACATGGGGAGGGGGAAGGGTAAGCTGGGATGAAGTGAGAGAGCGGCATGGGCATATATACGCTACCAAATGTAAAATCGATAGCTAGTAGCAAGCATCCGCATAGCACAGGGAGATCAGCTCGGTGCTTTGTGACCACCTAGAGGGGTGGGATAGGGAGGGTGGGAGGGAGGGAGACGCAAGAGGGGAAGAGATATGGGAACATATGTATATGTATAGCTGATTCACTATGTTATAAAGCAGAAACTAACACACCATTGTAAAGCAATTATACGCCAATAAAGATGTTTAAAAAAAAAGATATGTTACATATATATGGTAGAATATTATTCAGCCATAAAAACGAATGAAATAATGCCATTTGCAGCAACATGAATGGACCTAGAGATTGTCATACTGAACGAAGTAAGTCAGACAGACAGAGAGGGATATCGTATGATATTGCTTGAATCTAAAAACAAATGACACAAATGAACATATTTATGGGGCAGAAACAGACTCACATACTTGGAGAATGATCTTGTGGCTGTGGAGTGGAGGAAGGGTGGAGGGAAGGGATAGTTGGGGAGTTTGGGATTGACATGTACACACAGCTATATTTAGAAAGGATGACCAATGGTGACCTATTGTATAGCACAGGGAACTCTGCTCAATGTTATGTGGCAGCCTGGATGGGAAGGGAGTCTGGGGGAGAATGGATACATGTATATGTATGGCTGAGTCACTTTGTTGTGCACCTGAAACTATCACAACATTGTTAATCGGCTATACTCTAATATAAAATAAAAAGTTTTTTTTAAAAGTAGCTATTAAAAAAATTTTTCACTATAAACAGTTTTTAAAAAATCCTTTACCACTCTATGGTTTGGAAATAAGATTTTTTAAAAGGTTTAAAAACTAAAAAAAACACAATTAGCTAAAAAGTAGGTAAAACGTACTTACAGGATTTTTACCAAATCACAGTATCTAAAATGTTTTCTACACTCCAAATTATCCAAGACTACATACACAAGAGAGAAGCCATTTCTCCCGCATTTCTTTTTCCCTTATCATTTGTTTATAATAATCACTTGGCATGTCCTGTAAACAGATATGGTATATGCTGAGAGAATACTTCTCTGTAGAAATAGTAAATAATTATAATGCATATTTTTCTGCTTTAAATACTTTAAATACATTACTTGCTTTTACTTTTATATAATCTCATTTTTTTGCTTATTTCACTAAACAAACTTACTCTCCCTTTTTTAAAAAAAAATTTTTATTTCTTACTAAATTCCACTCCCTTCCACCAAAGTGTAAAAAAGTCAACAGACTAGTTGTACAGTAATGAGAAAACCAACAAGGATCCCCTTCAGAGTAAGGCTGAAGGGAAACAATTTGTAGTAGTTAAGATTTATTCCCCCATCCTCCCTCCAAATATTACATCTCTCAACAAAGAATTCTTGTTTGACTTTATTGGAAAATGTGTAGCAGGGTGGTGTTTAGAAGTACTACAGATCTAAATGTGCATGCGTTAGCATTGTGAGCTCCAAGTGAACACAAGGAAAATGAGAATTTCAATTTGTTACACAGACATCTCATGTAAGCAAAAGAAAAATATTAAGTGTATCAGGAGTTGTTTGTTAAAGTCAGTTTCACAGCAATTTCTTAACATGCGGATAATGCTATCCTAAAAATTAATAATAATAATAAACAAGGAACCAGAACTCTCAGCTTAATACTCTTTCCTCCCATGCCTTCCCTCAGTCATTATTGGGGCATTACTTTCAGCTCAGTTTTAAAGATTCAGAGTCTGACCTTAAAAGGAACCCATTTAACCCACTTCTGCCCATTTGCATTGAACAGCAGCCACTGGTCCAGAGTTTCATTTCACAAACCACACACACTATTTCTGCTACAAGAGATTTATAGTTAATTGTGACAAAAACATCACATTGGTTTAAGTAAAATTTATTGGTTTTTAAAAATGTTACTCATGGGGAAACCTGTAACTGAGAAGAGGAATTCAAAACTGAAAAATACAGCAATGTAAAATGAATCTATCAGCAGACAACTAAGGCTACTGGTTCCCTGTGCCCATCATTGTGTATTCTAAAAGGGCTCTGACCAGTATAGCCTAGGAGCTGGGAACAATGTTGAGCAGGATGCAGCCCCTGCTTTGAAGGGCAGGACAAGTGACTGCGCTGTATGGCTATGGTTTGCTGCAGAGGTAGGGGTGCGATGGGCGCCCCTAATTCTCACTTTGGGGAAGGTGAGGGAAAGGAAGGAAGTCACCTCTCAGGAAAGCAGGAGAGCGGGGAGGGCTGCGGAAGCCGGAGAGGACTGGGCATGTTGAGAGAACGGAAAGCAGTTCAGGTAGGCTGGAACTGGGGACAGGTGGGAGGAGTGGCCGGTGGTCAAAGATCCAGCAGGCGACAGGATTAGGAGGGCCTTATAAAGAGAATTTAAGGAGATAGGACTTCATCCCCAGGGCGACAGACACCCCCTACAAGAGTTTAAACGCGGGTAACACGATCCGATTTACTTTGCAATAAAGTGTCTCTCTGGTTGCAATATCGAGACGGGGGTAGGGCAAAACCCGAGACCGAGAGACGAGTGAGCAGGTAACTAACGGTAATCCAGGTGGGAGACGCCGGTGCTGCACGGAAGAAGCCAGAGCATGGCAGGAGCGACAAACAGGAGACCAGAAGCACGGAAGTAAGACGGATCCTGGGGCTTAATAACTGGAGGACGGGGTGAGGGGCTGAGGACCAAGCTGTCGTGATGCAGTTGCTGAGATGGGAAACAGGGGAAGTTTGGAGGGGAGGTGCGGAGCTCCGTTTAGGACACAAAGATGATGAGATTTCTGTGGCACCCAAGTTAACTATGCCTGGACCTCAGGATGGGGTCGGCT
>NW_006799066.1:853775-854411 GCF_000442215.2 Lipotes vexillifer | reverse complement strand
CGACGCTCTGCGAGTGGACGAGACCATCCAGAGGAGAAGGTGGCCCAGAACGGCTGCCCGGGGAATCCCTCCCGTACGACCGGACAATGTTTACGTTCCCTTTTTCCTCACATATACATCGAATCACAAAACACGCTGCGCGATTAGTCAGAGGAGTTCATGGCTTTCATTTTGCAGGTGAGGAAAATGAGGATTCGGGGTACGGGTTTGTTCACGTTCACATACACTCCCTACTCTACCCTAAAAATTAACTCAGTGTATCCGATGGCTGAAACATATATTCTTCCCCAAATGTTCGGTAGAAGAGATCACAGAAATGAAATTAGTTTTTAAATGCCTTTTGTTCCTTTTCTCCCCCCAACTCCCACGATAAAATATTGTGAGCAACTTTCGGTTTTAATAAATATTACCAGACATTAAAAATATGTAACCACTTTTCTTTAGAAAAACTCGTACAGAGGAGAATCTTAGAGCCTATCTCACCAGCAAGTACACAACTTCTTTTAGTTCTCTGTGCTGCATAAATAAGCCTTGACAGATCCTGGCTTTATGCTCACTAACTCGGCACGTCCATCCCCGGTTTTCCAACCTCCGGGACGTGCCCCCTCCCCCCCTCCCCTCCCCTCCCCTCCCCTC
>NW_006799066.1:846512-853657 GCF_000442215.2 Lipotes vexillifer | reverse complement strand
TTCAGAGTCGGAGCCGGTGGCCTCGGAGCCCGGCTTCCCAGCCGCTCCACACTCCCGCTTCCCCCGCCCGCCTCCCGGCGCCGCACCCCCCACGAAGTTCTGCCTCCCGCGCCGCCCCCCGCGAGGACTTCAGAGGCGGTCCCGGACCGGCCGACTCTGATTGGTGGCCTCCTGGGCGCCCCGCCCCCCGTGCACGCGCAGGAGATGGGGCGGGCCCAACGTGGGCGCGCGCGCGGCGCGGCCCCGAGAGCGAAGCGTCCGTGGCCCGCGTGCCGGGCCCAGGCGTCCGGGGCCAGGCGACAGCGAGGTGGGGGCGGGCGGCGGCAGGGCGCCCCGGCGCTGGGGTGCTCACGTGGCGCCGAAGGCCCCCGCAGGCCCCGGCGGCGCCCCCCCAGCCGTGGCCAGCCAGGCGTCCCGCAGGGGCTGGGAGCTGCCCAACGGGCCGTCGTTGTCGCCAGCCCGGTAGCCCGGATGTCGCTGCCCCCCGCGGCGGGGCCGCCGACGCGCTACTCGGCCCGGGAGGAGGCTCGTCTTAAAGGGACAGCGCCGCGTTCGAGCCAGAGGGGCGGCGCGCCCTGCCCTCCGTGCGCGACCCCTGCCCCGGGGGACGCCGCGGCGCCTGCCGCCCCGGGCCCCCTGTTCCGGGCGGGGCGCAGTCGGAGGGCGGCGCCCTGCCCCGGGATGGCCGCAGAGAGCCGCCCGGAGGCCAGGTTTTCCTCCGGCCCGAGCGTGGCCGGTGGCGCCGCGCGGGGCCGGAAGGCGCCGGCCTGTGATTGGCCGAGGCCCCCGTGAATGCAGGACATTGTCTGGTCGCGGCCGTCTCTGTCTCTGCCCGCCGCCCTTCCACCGAGCAAGATGGGTGCGCAGCGAGGTCCCGGGGCGGCCCGGTCCCTCCGGCCCTTAGTCCCTGCAGCGGTGGGAACCCGGAGTGGGAAAACCTAACTTTCACGAGATCATGGCATCCGAGAATGGAACCGAGGTGCTGTTTCAAAATACAAAACCATCTCCACTAAGAAAGAAAATCATTTGTGTTTGACATAAAGGTTTCCTTTAAGATAAAAAATTCTAAGGTAATTGAAAAGCGCCAACAGTTATAAAAACGGCTGTTTTGTCTTCAAGATTTCTTTAATTAGGATCTATGATAATTCCTCTGAATATCCTTTATAAATATTTAATTAATATGTATATCATATATACATACATGTATATAGGAAACAACCTTGTTCTAGAAGTGCAGCTTCTCTAGGTCTTAGTGTCCTTACGCTGGACTAGTCGCTTTCCAAGTTTGCTTCCATTGTAAAAATAACTCTGAGTCTGATTCTAGGCGTAAAGTTCTGATACATCTATGTACTGGATCATATCTCAAGGCCTTGGAATAGATGAGACCTTTTAAAGAACCCTTGAGGAGATTACAGTTCTCCTAAGATTGTCTTTGAAAATATGTGGGAGTTATTTAAGTGAAGTTGTAGTCTTTTAGTAATTTTGGCAAAAAGGAAAATGAGCAGTAGAGAAATGTACGGAGATCAATCAGTTATTAGTCAATGTGAAAAGCAAGGTTTTCTTTCATTCTAAAGAAGTTTCCTAGGTAATGGAATATTATAATAAGGAATAACCATCCTTCCTATTTTGTTCCCAGTATCAAAGGCGTAGGAAGGTGGCAAAGGAGAGAAGACACACATGAAATAAGAGATACAGAAATGGAAAATGTTTGGAGAGTTTTGAATAAAATTAAGTCGGTATTTGCTTTTTTTAAAAAACTGAATAGGAAAAGTTAGAGTTAAAAGCACACGCGTTGATATAGATAATATTTTGTAGGTTCAGTTTTGTGCTCTCTTCAAAATTAAAAAAAAAATCAGTGCTTTCATTTAATTGAGCAATCAACAAGAATTAGAGACTTGGACATGACAAACAAATGAAGGAAGGAAAGTATCCAGAAAAGAAGATAAATTTATCTTCTTTTCATTTCAAGAGACATGATCTCTTCTTCATTGCAAGAGACATGACCTCATTCCTTAATAGAGGGATTTCCACTAAACCAGATTTGATGTTACAGAAATTTGTTTTACGGACTTTCCTCAAAATTATACTAATTTGATATCGCCCCCCACCTTTATTTGTTATGGAAAGGGAAGAAATACAAGGAAAAAATTTAAACATTGTTGTAGCTTCCTCAAATGACAATAGTTGCAGGCTCCCTCACCCTTACCCATCTTAATAAAGGAATGAAAAAGCAGAAATCATCAGCATAAAGATTCTAGCTGTCTCCAGAAATGAAACATGAATAGTTGTGTGGATGTCTGTGAGTGAAGCAAATTTAGTTTTGATTATTTAAGCTTCTAGTATTTAAATTGTTGATTCTCCTAATTAAACATTTTTACTTAAAAGTTATTAAAATTTAGAGGTTAAGCTGAGTGAAATAAATTGTTTACAATAAACACAAGCAGCAGGTAATATGATACTGTCTACAAGGCATGCAATGTCTTACCAAATAAGTTTAACACTTTTCCAGAAAGTTTTTTTCCTTAAGATTTTTGCTTTGGTATTTGATGTATAACTATAGGTTAGTCTGTATAGAGTGATAATATTTATGGAACACTTGGTATATGCCAAACCCTGTTCTAAGTGTCTTCTTTGATCTTCACAAAAATGTTGGGGGCAGGTACAAGCATCCCCATTTTAAAGATTTGGAAACTGAAGCTCTAGAGGTCAGGTAGCTTGCCCAAGGTCAGACAGTTGGTGGGTGTAGAGCTGGGACTCGGGCCTAAAATCATGTCTGAATCTGCTCAAAGCAGCTGGCTCTGTTTTCAGTCACTCACGAGGCCAACTTAATTACTTCTATGGATATGATTATTCATTTTTTATCAGTTCTTTTTGACAGTTGGGATTTAAATATTTTTGCATTAGCACTGCCATTCATTTATGTTTCAGGTGACCATGTAGATACAAGATTGCCACCTGTATTTATTTTGCTACAGAAAGTGAAGCATCCTTATCATTTTTAAAGAGAAACACGCCCTCAGATTTGCATCTCCTGTTCTCTTTTAAACAGACATGTACATGGACAGTAGCCCATGAGCAAGTGCCCTCACCCTCTGCTTTTCTGTCTTTTGTCTTTTTCTTCTTTCTGGCGTATTGCTTCTCAGGACCCCCATAATACTTATTGGCCATGTTAGCTGCATCTAATTGGTGTCAGTCCCAGAGCAGGCACTGGCGTCATTCAGTTAGTGTCTGAATGCTTACAAATAAGCCAGTCCTTCACAAGACTGAGAAGGGAGGAGGAATCAAGAATGCAAGACAGGAATTTGGGGGGGCTCAGTAGCATAAAGCTGCGGCAAAGGGCTGTGCCTTTAAGATTTTTTTTTTGCCTTTTTTCCTTCAGTCTGTATCTTTAGCTGAGAAGTGGCACATCCTTAATGACAACCAAGGGTACAGGGTCACTCTCCCCCACATTTACCTTGCTCTGTCTAGGCACTGGTCCCAGAGTTAGCTTCATCTGTAGCTCTGCCCAAGACAGGGGGGAGGGCAGTCAGTCTCAGTCCCTGTGTTCGCTTGTTCCAAGTGCCTGTATCAGGAGGTTAAGAAATTAGAAATAAAATCATTCTGAAGGGGATCACTTGTGACTCATTAATCCATGTGATTTCTGATGCTCATTCTCCCTGGAAATTGAGTTGGCTAAGTCTGTTTAACTTCTGTGATGAGGGATCAGCATTCGGATTTGAGGTTCTGGGGGCTGAGAGGGATGAAAGGACTGTTCAGCTGTCCTCCACTCCCCACCCCGCACCCACGGCAGCCCTCCTGGCTCTTTGTCCTTGGTCAGCAGGCCTCCGTCTGCAGTGAAACCCTGGCAGGGAGGCGCACAGAGCAGCGTGGAGGGTGGCACAGCACCTGGTAAACCCGACCCACCCAAGCCCGCTGCCACCAGGGGGTGACGGGCACGACCAACGTCAGTGTCTCAACAGCCCAGGTGCCCAGAAGGGCAGGGGAGACACCTCTGCAGACCCCACAGAGAGAGCAATCTGGCCTCTTATTCCTCAGTGGCTGTCTTTTCATTGATTTTTTTTTTTAAACAAAGTCCATAATTAAGCTCTTACCGTCTGATATTTCTCAAATCCAAGTATTAAGACACCTTACAAATGTGTAAAAATGCGTTAAATCCAATAACAAGCACCCACTCTCATTTCCCTCTGTATTAGTATTCTTAGCACTCAACAGGTGGCCACTGTTTCTTCCTGGGCTCCAGCACACAGCCGGATTCTGGAAATGCCATCCTCTCTCTGTACCCCTGAGCCTTGGTGGGGATGCTGGTCCCCAGATGCCTTCCTTTGCCGATTGCTTTCAGTCTGCCCACACTTCTTCCCGTTGCGGAGCACAGGCTCCGGACGCGCAGGCCCAGCAGCCATGGCTCACGGGCCCAGCCGCTCCGCGGCACGTGGGATCTTCCCGGACCGGGGCACGAACCCGCGTCCCCTGCATCGGCAGGCGGACTCTCAACCACTGCGCCACCAGGGAAGTCCTGCCCACGCTTCTTAAAAGTCTTTTCAAAAAGCCTGACTGAACGTGTGTGTGTCTCCTTCCCCCTTCTGGTCCTGCCTGCCTCTCACATCGTCAGGATCTGACCCGGGCCTTCTCCAGAGCGGCCTGCGGCCTGGCCCTTCTGCATCCTCTCTGTCTCTCACAGCAAACTCCTCCTCCCCACACACGGGGACCTTCGAGTCCGTTGCTCTTTCTGTCCCGAACACACTGTGAAGACGCCCTGGGCCCCTTGCGCGTGGGCTGCGTCTACTGTTCGCTGATCACATCGTTTTTGAATTGCTGCCTTGCCTTTCCAAGACTGGAGGTTCCCCGAGGTCAGAGACCACATCTTAATCACCTGTGCATCTTGGTGCTTAGCACAGCACGGAACACACGGATAACATCATGAAACCATCACTAAATCACAGCTGAAAAGGTTTTGTCTCCTCTATTGATTTTCTCCCGAGATCAGCTTTCTAGCTTTTCAAATTTTAATCAATTCAAAATTGCAGTGTCATTCGTTTCAGTCTTGTCAGTATGTACGTAGGTAAACGTATATCTTATAATTAGTATTCACACGATAGCATGTTCTTACCACACTGTATACAACAGTTATGCTCTCAAAAGTTGAGTAAATTAATATTTCTAATTCAGGTGTTTAAAATTTAAGGTCATTTGATTTCTTTATTAGCGGCGAGGCTTTTTTTTTTTCCCCCCTCCTTTTTGTAGAGCAAACAGTCATACTCTAGGTTATTTATTTTGGAAATATTACTTCCTGTACATCAGATTTACCTTAAGAAAAGCAATTGTATGTTGTACCCTACTACATTACACGTAGATTTAACTGAGAAGTGTCATTTTTCTGTCTTTTGCCCGTAAATATAAAAGTAAAGACAACGATGCAGCAGTCGTATTTTTCCTCAAGGCCATGCACCGTCTGTGCATTTTCGGCGGTTGGAGAAGGTGGAGGGGCGCACGAGCTCCTCTGTCCCTCCCTGTGTTTTCCGGCTCTAGCAGGGACTTTTTCTGTAATTGGTTTTCCACATTTGCCAAGTCTGTTTCCTCTTAACATTCAACATGTTTAACAGAAGTCTTGTAATAGTTCCAAAAACAATAAAACCAGTCTGGAGCATAAAAATGATACACATACAAAACACACTGGTTTTTTGTTGTTGTTCTTGTGGCTTTGGTTTTGTTAAGTTCTTTCTAATAATTTTTAGTGTCAAATCATGTGGTAGAAGTAAAAAAGGTTTTCTTCACAGTAATAGAAACCCCCTAAAGAAATGCAATCAGAGAGTTGTCAGCACAGAGGCCGTCCGGGGACAGTGGTTCCCTCTGAGTGTCCTGCACGTCGCAGTAGTGATGAAGTGCGGGTTACGATTCAATTTAATGCTGTGTCCTCAGAAGGAACAAAAGCTTATTTGAGGTACAGGCTTCTGATGTATCGGTAAGGCTGTTCTTAATCTGTGAAAATCCGTTTCTCACATTGTCAAATGTTAACATAAAAAAGCAACACTAGCTTATATTTTATCCCACCCACCATCACTCCTAAGAAGAGGGCTAAAACGTCCCGACGATCAATTTCTCTGCTTTAACAATTAGATGTTTGACAAGTGAAAAAAAAAATGGAGACTTCTTTTTCAATTATTACTTAATTTAAATATTACAGTTACTAGTTTTATTATTGTTCAAGCAGCTTTAAGTGTTCAGGGCATCTGGACTTAGGAAGAGCTTTGAAATCCCAGAGAGGAATCAGAGGCACTGACAAGCTGGAAACTGTGGAGCTGATAACAAAATCTCCACGATCTCGTGCAAGGCATTTTAACCGTTTCTTCATCAGTAAACTGGAATCCAAAAGATAAGTCCTTGGCAATAAAAATAAATAACCCTGGAGAAGGGACGTCACTGCGGGAGCGAGCAACACAGAGCTGCCAGGGTTCTATCTCCTGGTCCAACCCATGATTGGGAGGCCTGTTCTGGACATTCCCCAGTCCGGCCCTGGCTGTCCACTAAAGGAGCCGGCAGTTTTCCACCGGACCCCGACGGGGCGTGAACTAAAACTTTGGTGCTCCAAGCATGTTGGGGTGACCAGCAGCATCCACTTGGCCATAGACCACGCTGGAAATACAGAGGCTCAGGCTGTACCCCGAACCTGCACCTGAACGGGGTCCGCGGGTTCCTGCCAACACCACCCCAGCTGAAGACCAAGCAAGAGTGTCCAGAGCCGGTGAACTGGGAACCCCCTCGGATACTGTGGGTGTCATGTGAGCATCTGTTTCCCGGAAGTGGGAAATTTGGGGGGGAACAAAAAAGGAGTACTCAACCTCACGGAGCTCGACCAATACATGGAGTTCAAATTATATTATCACCTGCGAGGTGAAAAAACAAAAAACTGGTGGGCGCACTCGTCACCCAGTGGAGAAGGCTTACCTTTCAAATCAAAGAAATGGGAGAAGTCACCCATTGCTCAGGGCTGCTGTAACAAGGAACCATAGCCTGCGCGACCCGCGGGCCTCGCTTCTCTCCGGAAGCAGAAGTGCCGGCAGGCGGGGCCGCTCCTCCCCGACGCTGGGCGCGTGCGCGCGGCCTGGGCCAGCCTCGCGGATGCCCGGCGGTCCTTGGCTCGCGGCCGC